>NW_024071521.1:0-7219 GCF_014754425.2 Oryx dammah
TTGGGATTGGAATGAAAACTGACCCTTTCCAGTCCTGTGGCCACTGCCAGTTTTGCTGGCCTATTGAGTGCAGCACTTTCACAGCATCATCTTTTAGGATTTAAAATAGCTCGACTGGAATTCTGTCACCTCCACTGGCTTTGTTCATTGAGATGCTTTCTAAGCCCACTTGACTTCGCATTCCAGGATGTCTGTCTCTAAGTGAGTGATCACACCATCATGGTTATCTGGGTCATGAAGATCTTTTTTGCACAGTTCTTCTGTGTTGTCTTGCCACCTCTCATGTGAAAGGCATTATTCTTATTGTCGTTTGAGGACTTTAGAGCTTTGAAGGGCATGAAAGATAACCAGGCCTAGTCTTCCCAAATTTTATCCTGGGAAGCATCTGAGATTTAACAGAGTTGCCTTGGAGAATGAAGGAGAAGTAGAGGAAAAGACACCCCATCTGTCTCCCTTATTGTCCATCCCTTGCAAACAGAGCCCTTTTCATTCATCTGGATGTTCACCTTAGAGATGGTATTTCAAGAAGGGGATTCTATAGCAAACAGAAATATTCAAATTCGTTTGTAGACCAAGCTTCTGATGTTGCAGGAGACAAGGTCCCACCTTGCTCAGGATGATGCAGTAGTATTAAGCATACAATATTTCATCATGGGGTGGGTGCTACTGCCAAGCCATCCTGAGATTTCCATCCAGCAGAGAGAGGAGACAAGGAACTTCACTTTTCAGGGCAATTTCCTGCAATATCGTTTGCTACCTCTTATTTTCACTAGGGATAGTGCCCATCTTACCTCCCATCACTCTTGATTGTGTACCCTTATTCTGATAAAATATTTTTTTCTCCCCTCTGCTCACCCACTAAGAAGGTCCTCAGTCTCCACCCACCCTGTCTAGATCTCAACCTTAGCCCTTTCTTTTCCTGAGACTCTTGATGGCAAATATAGCTCCCAGGAACCTGCCACTCACTTGAACTCCTTTAACTTTGTCGGACAGGCTTGGAATAATTGCTCCTCTCCCAGGAAACTGCTAGAGCCTTGACCACAGCTAATGGAGCAAAGTACCAGGGGATCCTAACCCATGACCAGCCACCAAGTCATTCTGATTTCCCCTCCTGAGAATTATAAGGCCAGGAAAAACCAGAAGAGTAGAGCAGAGTCACTGCACCCAGCAAAGGTGAGAGACCAGGGAGCTTGGGCACATGCACGCATCCTATGACAGTGGCTCCAATACCCATGAGGACCCCAGTTCCTAGCACCAGGAAAGTCAGCATTGCTCCAGGTGTGCAAGACGCCCATTTCCTTTCCATCAAGCCCTCTTCCTTTGAACTAACCTGGGTAGATTCTGTCACTAGCAACCCAAAAGCCTTGACTAGAACAGTCACCACAGGTACAACAAAAGACTGCATACTAAAATTAGTTGGGGAAATGAGACGTTTTTGTAAAGTTAAATTTTCAAATTACTACTTAGGAAGAAATTATTAGTGAGAACTTTTTTTCATAAGGACTACAGAGTTTTGTCATCTTAAAAGCTGACAGAAATACATCTTTTCTTGAAACTCAGATCTAAAATTTTGAGCACCAATGGTCTCATTGGGTTTTCTCTTTTTTTTCCCCCTCTGGTCTGATTTAATTGTTTTTAAACATGGCAATGTCCTTTGGGGTTACTATTGGTTGCCTAAAATGCACTCCAACCCCCACCTATCCACTATTTTCTTTAAAAAAATTATAACACTGTGCTTTCAACTGATAAACTTTGCTGTTGCCAGCATCTTACTCCACCCTCAATCTTTATGTTTATAGCTGAGAACCAAGGATACCCTGCAACCAAGTGGGGCCCAGGAGAAGACTCCACAGGCTCTTAGCAAAGCCATAAGCAACTCTCATATTTAAAGACATAGTTTTTCTGACACTTTGTTTGATGAGGAACTGTTTCAGTGTCCTTTCAGATTCCACCAGAGACCTGGGTCTATCCTCAGAACATATTATAATATAATCTATTTAGTGGTTTAACTACTGTCTATGTCTACTAGCCTTGAATTCACGTCTAGATTATACACCTTTTGTAAACATGGACCACATTTCACACACAATCTAAGATATGAAGCCTTCTGTGCTTCTGGACTCTTACACAAAAATAGGAAACATATTAGTAAAATGAGTATTTTAAAAGTGGCTCTTACTGAAGTAAGACTGTAAGATATGTAACCCACTTGATGACCATCTTGGTACATGTCAATATGTGGAAAAGTTGGAAGATTAATTCTGATCACTACGGAGTCTACCAATGCTCATGTCTTCCTTAGATCTCCCAGGGATCTGCTTAAAATGTAAATTCTCAAGAGCATGTGTGAGGTCTGAGATTCTGGATTGCTAACAACTCTACGGTGATGCTGACGTTGCTGGGTCCAGGGACCACACTTTGAATAGCAAGGAAGAAACTGAACATTTCTGTCACCCATACCCACCCCTGGGAGCTAAATAATCTTTGTCCTAATTTACCTCTGTGTTTGTTTTTAAAGCATCTAGTATTTGACAGAGATATTTTGCAGCTATGCTTTGAGAGATATGCTGTGGCCAACCACCCTGAACCACCTCTGACTTAACTACAGGAATGGCCATGCACAGATGAGACTGGAACTATCTGAAAGTTATTTTTGCTTCATTACCATGTTAAGATTTCTGCCCAAGGTGGGAATTTGTACTGGACTAGGCACAATTCCCACCATGTGCAAAGGAGTGTGGAAGACCGCACATGTTCCAGCTAACCTGGCTGTTCCCAGAAATCTCTGCCCCTTTCCTAGAGCCCCAGTGACATGCCTGCCTCCTATCCCTTAAAGTTCCTCTACTCCCACCTTCCCTTGGGGAGAAGGTGTGTTTTGAGCATAAGCTCTCCCTTTATTCCTTAATCAATGAATAAAGTTTCTGCTCTACTATACACAACCAGGTTTAAAAAGTAGCATTTGTGATTCCAGGCAAAGAACCCATTCAGGAGTCACTGACCCAGTGGGAATCATCTATACCTTCTGTCTCAAGAACATTTAAATTGATCTTGTCTTATCTACATGTATAACTATTGCCCTTTTAAATTCCATTCTTCACTTTCAGGGGCTAACAACCACTTGTCTTCTTTTTATTCACACAAATTAAATTAGAATATAGAGTAGGGGACGACAGAGGATGAGATGATTGGATAGCATCACCAACTCAATGGACATGAATTTGAGCAAATTTGGGGAGACAGTGAAGGACAGGGAACCCTGGTATCCTGCAGTTATGGGGTTGCAAAGAGCCGGATATGACTTAGCAACTAACAATAACAACAGACATTGCTAGGACAGAGATTTCATCTATTTTATTCACTGCTGTTACCCCCGTGCCTGGACCAATGCCTCACTGCTGCTGCTGCTAAGTCACTTCAGTCGTGTCTGACTCTGTGCGACCCCGTAGATGGCAGGCCACCAGGCTCCTCCGTCCCTGGGATTCTCCAGGCAAGAACACTGGAGATGCCTCACTGGAACACCTCAAATAGAAGGCACTTGAATATTCTGAGTGAATCAATGAAACAAGCTCTTCTACTATAAATAAGTGGTTTGTCCTCAAATTCCAGTCTCTATTGATATTTTGAACAATCTCTCTTTTTATTTTTAAGTTGTTGTTTTCTAACCTGGCAAAATTCGTTTCAAAGTGAAGCATCTGGTCCACCATATTGTCATCAACAAGGCTCATCATGTTGATATATGGCAAAACCGATACAGTATTGTAAAGTAAAGTAAAAAGAAAAAAAGATATAAAGGTAGAATCTGCTGCTGCTGCTAAGTCACTTCAGTCGTGTCTGATTCTGTGTGACCCCATAGAGGGCAACCTACCAGGCTCCCCAGTGCCTGGGATTCTCCAGGCAAGAACACTGGAGTGGGTTGCCATTTCCTTCTCCAATGCATGAAAATGAAAAGTGAAAGTGAAGTCGTTCAGTCGTGTCCGACTCTTAGCGACCCCATGGACTGCAGCCCACCAGGCTCCTCCATCCATGGAATTTTCCAGGCAAGAGTACTGGAGTGGGGTGCCATTGCCTTCTCTGGTAGAATCTGGGAAATGAGATAAAGTCTAACTCCTTTTTCCCTTTCAGTTTAGTCGAATTTCATGTGCTCATAGAGTACTACATGCAGAAGCCTTGCACCTAACTCTTCAGATCAGAGTCCCTGGAGGGAAATGGCTTTAAGATGGTGGTGGGGGGCAGGTGCAATGACAAGAAACCTGTAAAGCACCCTTGCTTAGGGCTGCCTTTAGGGGAGAGAACAAGAACTTTAGAGTGCAAGCTCGAACCTCTCCATTCTCTGATCAAGGAACAAAGATTTCCTTTACTTCTGAACTGAAGTCAGCCTCATTCTGTTGGCACAAGCAACACCAGGTAGAAAGACACATGTTGGAGACAGATTCACCCAGGTTATAGAGACTCAGAAAACTCATATCAACACATCTATGATACACAGCCATTTTACTGGACACTCTGGAAACCCCTATTAAATATCTGCTACTAAAGATAAACCAGTAACATCATAGGTAGGGCTGGTGTTAAGTTGATATGAACAGTGATGGCCAACCAGCCTTTGATAGCCTGGGCCCTTGATTGGGTACTGCCTGCTCCACTGGATGCTGAATACATTAAATATTCAAAGAGTTTTAAAAAGTTACAGGAATTCTCTCTTACCAAACCATAATTAAAGTAAAACATTTAAAATAACTCCACTTCAAAATTATATTATGTAAATTACTGGCAGTTGAATGAATTGACTAACAAATGAACAAATGACTGAAAGAATGAATTGGGACACATGGTCTAAAAAAAAGCATAATTGATTAGGAAAGTCCAGGACTTGAGAGCCCCCTCATCCCAGGTCTTGTTCTGCTCTGTAACTTGGGGCAAGTCACATTGCCTGTTGCTAAATATGGTAGGAGACTGACCTTGAAGGAGTAGACACACCTCACACATGGCCCCAGGGAACCCCTCTGCCACAGCCACCATAAATGCTTTGCAATAGGGTGTAATTGATACTTTACTTTTCCTAAGTATCAAAGGCAGGGGTAGTGTACTGGGAAACTAGACCAGATTAGTTCCTTTACCTGTGGATCCCATCCATATGTAACACACACTATCACATAGGATTTTGGCTAACAGCTCAGTCACTGTCAGGAACGAACAGTAGAGAAAGTAACAGGCAGAAATATCTCTAAGTGACTCTGAAACCCTGCACATCTGATGAAAGCTATGGAGCATGTCTGCTAGAAAATGCTCATGGACTCAGCTTCATGATTTCTGAGGATTCTTAAACCATGAACCACAGGAAGTGGGGTGGCCACAGAAAGAGGTGGAGCAGGTAAGAACTGCTGATTCTGAGGGAATAGGACACCACCTATCCTGGGACTCCTCCTGCCACAAGAATGCACGACTATCTCCAAGAAGGGTATTTTTCCTGGCCCAGTGCACCTCAACTATCTTTCAAGGCAAAATGCACAGTCTCCATCTCATACCTCTGGGAGAATTTTAACTCCCAACAGATGAAACCTCTGTCCTGCAGCAGATCTCTGAAACATTAGATAGTGTACAGAAACTATTATCACAAAAATCATCTGAAGTCCTTACAACCTCTTTTAGCTTTCTTTTTCACCAAATTATTTCCAAGTAAGTTCTGCAGGATGATAGAATTACTGGATTTCAGAGCTTCCGGCCTCTCAGATATACTGAGGTCAAATGTTAAGACTCATTTCCTGCCTGATTAACACAGCTACTAGCAGCCAGGCGTTAATGAAGTAAGTGCTCTCTATTTTCACTCAGAACTCTTAACCAAGAACTATATATTTCTTCATCTCCCTCAATACCACTATATAACCCAGCCAGCAGTTTGCTGCATTTAAATGATTCATTTATTAATGCTAATTGGGCAATATTTATAGGAGAGTTGTATTTGTTCTGTTGTGTACATTATGCCTTTAACAGCTTTAAAAATATAATCTGCAGTTTATAAGAACTAACCAAGAATCCTATTTTTGTCCCAGGCTGTTTTAACCATATTTTACTGAAGGAGAAGTTCTGAAGTATCAGAATGCCCATCTAATAGAAATGTAGAAGAGCTGCCTGAAATTAACTGGACTGAACAAGCATGAAATGTCTCTAAAAACATTCTGTAAATAACATTTGAAGGCTTGACAATCTAATATTCAGTTCAGTTCCGTTGCTCAGTCATGTCCAACTCTTTGTGACCCCGTGAGATACAGTTCACCAGGCCTCCCTGTCCAACACCAACTTGCAGAGCCTACCCAAACTCATGTCCATTGAGTCAGTGATGCCATCCAGCCATCTCATTCTCTGTCGCCTGCTTCTCCTCCTGCCTTCAATCTTTCCCTGCACCAGGGTCTTTTCAAATGAGTCAGCTCTTTGCATCAGGTGGCCAAAGTATTGGAGTTTCAGCTTCAACATCAGACCTTCCAATGAACACCCAGGACTAATCTCCTTTAGGATGGACTGATTAGATCTCCTTGGAGTCCGAGGGACTCTCAAGAGTCTTCTCCAATACCACAGTTCTAAATCATCAATTCTTCAGCGCTCAGCTTTCTTATAGTCCAACTCTCACATCCATACATGACTCCTGGAAAAACCATAGCTTTGACTAGATAAACCTTTGTAGGCAAAGTAATGTTTCTGCTTATTAATATGCTATCTAGGTTGGTCATAATTTTCCTTCCAAGGAGTAAGTGTCTTTTAATTCCATGGCTGTAGTCACCATCTGCAGTGATTTTGGAGCCCAAAAAAATAAAGTCTGCCACTGTTTCCACTGTCTCACCATCGAAGAGGAACTAAAAAGCCTCTTGATGAAAGTGAAAGACAAGTGTGAAAAAGTTGGCTTAAAGCCCAACATTCAGAAAACGAAGATCATGGCATCCAATCCCATCATTTCAAGGGAAATAGATCAAAAAAGATCTTCATGACCCAGATAACCATGATGGTGTGATCACTCACTTAGAGACAGACATCATGGAATGCGAAGTCAAGTGGGCTTAGAAAGCATCTCAATGAACAAAGCTAGTGGAGGTGACAGAATTCCAGTCGAGCTATTTTAAATCCTAAAAGATGATGCTGTGAAAGTGCTGCACTCAATAGGCCAGCAAAACTGGCATTTGGAAAACTCAGCAGTGGCCACAGGACTGGAAAGGGTCAGTTTTCATTC
>NW_024071522.1:0-7219 GCF_014754425.2 Oryx dammah
GTCCGACACTTTGCCACCCCGTGAATGGCAGCACGCCTGGCCTCCCTGTTCCTCACCGTCTCCCGGAGCTCACTCAGACTCACGTCCATCGAGTCCGTGTTGCCACCCAGCCATCTCATCCTCGGTCGTCCTCTTCTCCTCCTGCCCCCAATCCCTCCCGGCATCAGAGTCTTTTCCAATGAGTCAACTCTTCGCAGGAGGTGGCCAACGTCCTGGAGCTTCCGCTTTAGCATCATTCCCTCCAGCGAAATCCTCGGATTGATCTCCTTCAGAATTTACTGGTTGGATCTCCTTGCAGTCCAAGGGACTCTCAAGAGTCTTCTCCAACACCACAGTTCCAAAGCATCAATTCTTCGGCGCTCAGCCTTCTTCACAGTCCAACTCTCACACCCATACATGACCGCAGGAAAACCCAGAGCCTTGGCTAGACGGACCTTAGTCGGCAAAGTAATGTCTCTGCTTTTGAAGAGACTATCTCGCTTGGGCAGAACTTTTCTTCCCAGGAGTAAGCGTCTTTTAATTGCATGGCTGCAGTCACCATCTGCTGTGATGTTGGAGCCCCCCAAAATAAAGCCTGACACTGTTTCCACTGTTTCCCCATCTACTTCCCATGAAGTGATGGGATCAGATGCCACGATCTTTCTTTTCTCAAAGTTGAGCTGTAAGCCAACTTGCTCGCTCTCCTCTTTCACTTTCATCAAAGAGGCCCTGTAGATCCTCTTCACTCTGCCATCAGGGTGGTGTCCTCTGCCTATCTGAGGTTATTAAGATTTCTCCCGGCAATCTGGATTCCACCTTGTGTTTCTCCCAGCCCAGCGTTTCTCAAGAGGCACTCGGCATAGACGTTAAATCAGCAGGGTGACAATAGACAGCCTGGACGTACTCCTTTTCCTATTGGGAACCAGTCTGTTGTTCTATGAACAGTTCTAACTGTGGCTTCCTGACCTGTATACAGATTTCTCAAGAGGCAGGTCAGGTGGCCTGCTATTCCCATCTCTTGAAGAAGTTTCCACAGTTCATTGTCGTCGACACACTCAAGAACTGTACAAAGATCACTAATCGAGAGCCAGACATCTTGGACAGTGAAGTCAAGTGGGCCATAGAAAGCATCACCACGAACAAAGCTAGTGGAGGTGACGGAATTCCAGTTGGGCTGTTTCAAATCCTGAAAGACGATGCTGCACTCAATACGCCAGCATCTTGGGAAAACTCAGCCATGGCCACAGGACCGGAAAAGGTCGGTTTTCATTCCTTTTCCAAAGAAAGGCAATGCCAAAGAATGCTCAACCTACTGTACAATGGCACTCATCTCCCATGCTAGGAAAGTCATGCTCAAAATTCTCCAAGCCAGGCTTCAGCAACACGTGAACCGTGAACTTCCGGATGTTCAAGCTGGTTTTAGAAAAGGCAGAGGAACCAGAGATCAACGGGCCAACATCCGGTGGATCATGGGGAAAAGCAAGAGAGTTCCAGAAAGAAACATCTATTTCTGCTTTATTGACTACACTCATGCTCATGTCTGGGCGGCGTACCACATGCCTCCGTTTCATTCTGACCTTTCTATCTTCTGTTTGCCCCTAGGATCTTCAGCTCACTCTTTCTGAGAAAGGGCTTCTTGCTGCAAACATCTCTAACGTCCCTAATCTCTAGAAGACAGTATAATATGCTCACATTGCCGCATGCCTTAAATCTTTAGCTTCTACCTATTTTAATTATTCCTAAACCTTAATTCCTGGGAGAATCCCGCCTGGTGGGCTGCCGGTCTATGGGGTCGACCAGAGTCCAACACGACTCATGTGACTTAGCTGCAGCAGCAGCAGCAAACCCTAAGTTCAGCAAACTCCTTTGCCATAAACACTTGCTTCATAAATGGCCTTCAGATAGGAATCCCTCCCATGGGCTCAAGCTGCGGCCTCTGTGCTCACCCTGGAACACTCTTTTGGAAAAGTCCTTGAACAAGTGTCAGTGATTAACCTTATGAATTATTCTTGGAGCACAGCTGCAGAAGGCTTTATGCCTTCTCATGCTCCTCTGGGAAACAAGAAGCACCTTAACATTCTCTTGAGTCAGCTCAGCCCAGGAAAGGAAAAAACAGGTCAGAATCACAAAGCCTAAGTCCTTCCTGGCGACCATGCCTTCAGAACAAAGGGAGGGGGTTAGGGGCCTTGCCTCCCTTTTGTCAGTCATGCCTATTGGGGCCCCCAACAACCTACTGTTTCAGGTGCTTGCTTTGTGTGAACACTCATTGTCCTTTGAAGTATTCCCTAGATGTAGTCTAGGTAGTGAATCATGTATAGAATGTGCAACTTGTGTGGCTTGAAAAGATGAGCCACTCGGCCCCACGCCCCTCCAGGTCACCGCTATCCGGTAGAGCAGCCTTAGGCCGCAGCTCCCTTCTCCCCAAAGCGGCTAGAGATCCCAAGCACGCCTCTCCCCGCCACTGCCAGCCTGGGAAAGCTCGCTGCAGCCCTAGCGTATCCCGCTCCCTGACCTGGAGCTGCAAGCAACCCCAAGGCGCGCGCGCACGCACGTGCCATACCCGCGCTTCTCCTGGCGAGAGCAGCGCGTGCCCCCTTTCCTCTACTCGCAGAGCGAGCCCCACTTTCATGTTGACATAGGGTCCACCGGCAAGCCCGGCAGCAGACGCCTTCCTGCCAAGGCTACAGGGCGCGAGCCCTGCCTTCTTGCGCGCGAGGTGGACCCCGCCACCCGCGGCGCGTGCCCCCACATCCTGCGCTCGCGGTGTGCACGAGACCCAGCTTCCTGCGCCCCGGGGAATGGTTGCCTTCCCCGCACCCCGGCATGCGTGGCGCGAAACTCCCCTTCCTGCACAGGCGGCGCAAGCACCCCCATTCCTGTGCGCGCGGCGGGGCCCCAGAACCTCGTGCCATGCCGCCCCAGAACCTCGTGCAAGCGCATGCCGGCCAGCCCTACCCCGGCACGTGGGACGCGAGCCCCCCACCCCCTTTTCTACACAGGCTGCAGGGCGCCAGCTCTCTCTTCTTGCGTGCGCGGGGCCCCACGCCGCAGGCGACACGGGCCTCTCTTCCTGGGTGCACGGGATCAGCCGTCTTCTGTGCCCTTGTGGCGAGGCTCCACTTCTTCAGTGCGCCTGGCCTCCTGGCCTGGCGGTGAAAATCCCAGGAGCTGCGCGCGCGGCGGAGCACGAGCCCCCACGCCTTCCTGCACACGTGCAGGGCCAGCCTATCCCCGGGAGCGCTCGGCGCGAGCACACCGCAGCCCCATTCCTGCTCGCCTGGCGCAGCTCGAGCACCCGGGTTCCGGCGCGCGCGGGGCCAGCACCCCCAGGAAATTTGATTGCCCGAGCGGACCATCCCTCCTCTCAGCACGCGGGGCCCCTTCCTGACCACGTGACGCTACCTGACCCCTGCCTCCTGGGCGCGTGGCACAAGCCCCCCTTTTGTGCACTCCCGGAGCCCCCGGCGTCGGGTGACCTTCCTCTCACACGAAGAGCTCCCCAGTCGAAAGCCGTGTTTCCTCAACTGCCAAGAAGGGGGTCCGCAATCGTGGGCTCCGCGGCCTCCAAGGTCATGGATCGGTTCCCCACCGCGGGCCGTGTGTTCTCAACCGCGCACCGAGGTGTCCCCACTCGCAGGCAGCACGCCCTCAACAGGTCATGGAGGGGTCTCGAGCCTGCAATACTCTTTGCTGGGAAAGATTGAGGGCAGATAGAGTAGGGGACGACTGACAATGAGATCTTTGGTTGGCGTAATCCACTCGATGGACCTGAATTTGAGCAAGCTCCAGGAGTTAGTGATGGACAGGGGAGGGGCGTTGCCTCGCAGGTGCCGCTATTCATGGGGTAGCCAAGACCGAAGAGACTGAGCGACTGTACCGAACCGAACTGCAATTGCACAAACATTCCACATGATGGCACTCTAACATAAGAAATGAAAAACGACCAACGCTGCCCTGCACCCTGCTTCCCCTCTCCTAATGGGAACATTGAGCAGAATGATAGAGCACACTATCACAACTAGGATGTGAACCACCGTTCAAAAACATCACGTACTAAAATAAAGAATCCACGTAAACCTACTTCGAAAACATGGGAGACGAAATACGTTCCAAAACATGTTCAGGCACAGCTGAATCCATCTAGTATTCTCAGGGCCACAGAACCAGAATCTGTACCTGTAAAACCAATGCATCCTTGTCAATCAACTTAAATAGAACAGGAACTTTTACCTGAGATAAAATCTAAGAGTGAGGAGACACCAGGTTTGGTGGTATCCTCTGGCTCGTCTTACTCTCTTGTACAACTATGCCTGACAAAACCTTTCAGACATCAGAGGCCACCGTACAAGAGGAGGCAATAAAGAATCCTTGCCGCATGAAGGCTTTTCTCTGTAACCGCAGCCTTCAAACTATTGCTGATAGACATCTGACATTCACAAGGACGTTGGACTCGACATGACACCTATCCTTGTACATGTGAGGGGTCACTCCTCAACAGAAAGAAAGTGCAAAAGAAAAACCAGGACACGCTCAGGAAGAAAACATCAACAGTTAAATACAGCTCAAAGTGCTTTCCAAAAAAGCCAAATCAATCAATATCCCCAAGGCTGGTGGGGATATTTCAAAGAGACCTAGCCTTCAAACCTTGCTAGCAGTCTCCCGTGAATTGAAAATGTCAAATAGCGCACTGTATCTGGAATAAGTTAACAGCAGAATTATTTCTTTAAAAATATATTTAGGATTTCTTTTATTTTTGGTATAAAGTATTTTATTGTAACTGGAGATTAATGACTCTACAATATTGTATCAGTTTTGCCATACCTCAGCAGGAATCCGCCCAAAGCACATGAAGTTCACCCATTATCGTGAGTTACTGTGAACTCTTTTGTGGTCAACTCTCTGTGATCCCAGCAGTGGGATCCCACGAGGTTCCTCTGTCCATGGAATTTTCCAGCGAAGTACTCTGGAGTGAGTTCCCATTTCCTCCTCCAGGTGATCTTCTCAGCTCGCATCTCCTTTGAGTCCTGCCTTTGAAGGCAGATTCTTTACCACTGTGCTGCCTGGGAAGCCCAGTGTATTGTTAGAGATCCAAAAACTGTCCCAATGTGGTATCACCTATGAGTAGGGAAAAAGTATCCAATGTTGTACAGGGAAGACAGGGTAGAATAACATTTTGGAAAGGGACACTTAACGGTACTAGTGGCATAGATTTGCTAGGAGACGTTATCAACATCACTACAGAAGTGCCTTCTGAGGATAACAAGAAACCGACCATATGATCTGGCAGTTCCACTGCTAAGGGGATTTCAGAGAAAAACAGAAACAACAACAAAAAACCCCAAGATTGTGAAACACACAAGTACGGCAACCACCCACTGGAGGAATGAACAACATCCTAGACATGAAAGTCAAGAAAGTGATGCAGCCCCTATGGAAAACAGAATGCAGCTCTTTCTCAATTCATTCATTTCTTCTTGAAGGAGAATTGCTTTAGAGAATTGTGTTGTTTTCTGCACACATGAGCCAAAATCAGCCATTGGTATACAGATATTCCCTCCCTTGGAACCTCCCTCCCATCTGCCTTCCCGCTATGAAGTCCAAAACCAAAGAGAACAGTTGCCATCGGTTCAGTTCAGTTCAGTCGCTCAGTGGCGTCCGACACTTTGCCACCCCGTGAATGGCAGCACGCCTGGCCTCCCTGTTCCTCACCGTCTCCCGGAGCTCACTCAGACTCACGTCCATCGAGTCCGTGTTGCCACCCAGCCATCTCATCCTCGGTCGTCCTCTTCTCCTCCTGCCCCCAATCCCTCCCGGCATCAGAGTCTTTTCCAATGAGTCAACTCTTCGCAGGAGGTGGCCAACGTCCTGGAGCTTCCGCTTTAGCATCATTCCCTCCAGCGAAATCCTCGGATTGATCTCCTTCAGAATTTACTGGTTGGATCTCCTTGCAGTCCAAGGGACTCTCAAGAGTCTTCTCCAACACCACAGTTCCAAAGCATCAATTCTTCGGCGCTCAGCCTTCTTCACAGTCCAACTCTCACACCCATACATGACCGCAGGAAAACCCAGAGCCTTGGCTAGACGGACCTTAGTCGGCAAAGTAATGTCTCTGCTTTTGAAGAGACTATCTCGCTTGGGCAGAACTTTTCTTCCCAGGAGTAAGCGTCTTTTAATTGCATGGCTGCAGTCACCATCTGCTGTGATGTTGGAGCCCCCCAAAATAAAGCCTGACACTGTTTCCACTGTTTCCCCATCTACTTCCCATGAAGTGATGGGATCAGATGCCACGATCTTTCTTTTCTCAAAGTTGAGCTGTAAGCCAACTTGCTCGCTCTCCTCTTTCACTTTCATCAAAGAGGCCCTGTAGATCCTCTTCACTCTGCCATCAGGGTGGTGTCCTCTGCCTATCTGAGGTTATTAAGATTTCTCCCGGCAATCTGGATTCCACCTTGTGTTTCTCCCAGCCCAGCGTTTCTCAAGAGGCACTCGGCATAGACGTTAAATCAGCAGGGTGACAATAGACAGCCTGGACGTACTCCTTTTCCTATTGGGAACCAGTCTGTTGTTCTATGAACAGTTCTAACTGTGGCTTCCTGACCTGTATACAGATTTCTCAAGAGGCAGGTCAGGTGGCCTGCTATTCCCATCTCTTGAAGAAGTTTCCACAGTTCATTGTCGTCGACACACTCAAGAACTGTACAAAGATCACTAATCGAGAGCCAGACATCTTGGACAGTGAAGTCAAGTGGGCCATAGAAAGCATCACCACGAACAAAGCTAGTGGAGGTGACGGAATTCCAGTTGGGCTGTTTCAAATCCTGAAAGACGATGCTGCACTCAATACGCCAGCATCTTGGGAAAACTCAGCCATGGCCACAGGACCGGAAAAGGTCGGTTTTCATTCCTTTTCCAAAGAAAGGCAATGCCAAAGAATGCTCAACCTACTGTACAATGGCACTCATCTCCCATGCTAGGAAAGTCATGCTCAAAATTCTCCAAGCCAGGCTTCAGCAACACGTGAACCGTGAACTTCCGGATGTTCAAGCTGGTTTTAGAAAAGGCAGAGGAACCAGAGATCAACGGGCCAACATCCGGTGGATCATGGGGAAAAGCAAGAGAGTTCCAGAAAGAAACATCTATTTCTGCTTTATTGACTACACTCATGCTCATGTCTGGGCGGCGTACCACATGCCTCCGTTTCATTCTGACCTTTCTATCTTCTGTTTGCCCCTAGGATCTT
>NW_024071523.1:0-7219 GCF_014754425.2 Oryx dammah
GCGGGTCTCTGCCTTTGCTCTTGAGAACCTAGCTGATTCCACTGATTACTCAACCTTAGCAGCTGCATTCAAGCCAGAGCTGGAAAATAGAACCTTTGGGGGTTTTGCCATAAGATTGCACTATCAGTTCACACTTTATCAGTTTTTAAAACAAAGCTGGTTGTTGCACTGACATCCTTCTTCCCTCCGCAAATAATGAGTGCTAACTATGAAACTGTTGTTATCGTTCAGTCATTAAGTCATGTCTGACGCTTTGCGACCCCATGGACTGCAGCACCTCGGGCTTCCCTGTCCTTCACTTTCTCTCTGAGTTTGTTCAAACTCTTGTCCATTGAGTCTGTGATGCCATCCAACCATCTCATCCTCCATCACCCCCTTCTCCTTCTGCCTTCAATCTTTCCCAGCATCAGGGTCTTTCCAATGAGTTGGCTCTTCGCATCAGGTGGCCAAAGTATTAGAGCTTCAGCTTCAGCATCAGTCCTAATGAATATTCAGGGATGATTTCCTTTAGGATTGACTGGTTTTGTCTCTTTGCAGTTTAAGGGACTCTCAAGAGTCTTCTCTAGCATCCCAATTAGAAAGAGTGAGACTATAAAAATGCTACCTAGTATTTGCACCAGCTTGCCAGACATCAATCATCATTTTAAGTGATTATACAAATATCATCCCATTTTCACAGACAGGGGGACTGAGGCACAGAAAGATTAGGTAACTTGTTGAGGTCCGTTAATAGCAGAGCTGATAGGTTTCACCGTGACAGCTTTGTTTTTTATGTGCTAAAGATTACTCTAGGTACTGGGCAAACAGAGGTCCCTACTCTTACAGAAAGCTTACACGCTGGTAGGGGAGAGAGATAATAACAATTACCTGAGAGGATGAGATGATGAGACATGCAGAGGATAGGAGTTCAAACAGAGAGGGATTTGACGGCCACTTCAGACTTAGGTGCTCAGGAAAGGCCTCTTTTTGGAGGCTGCATTTAAGTGGAGAAAACAATGAATACAGTGACCCAAAGAAAGGAACAAGGTTGTGTGTTCCAGCAACAGGAAGACAGCTAGAGAACACAGGGTAGGAGGAAGAGGGGAGGGCAGGCAGGCTAATGTCTGAGGATTTTCTAGGTAAGGCCAAGGCCTGTGGAGTCTGCTTCTTCGGGTCTGCTGTGGGAGTTCTAACTCCTTTGCCATTCATTTGCTGAAGGTCAGAAATTTCTCCTAAACCTGCCCCAACTGAACTCTGTCATCACTGCCCACCCCATTGCTCTACCTAATTCAGTTCCTCCTCCATTCCCCCCATTAACACAAGGAATCATTATCCACACATTTGATCAAGTCAGAAGACCCAACAGTTATCCTTGACAGCTCCCCTCACTCATGTCTTCAGTGATCCCGATGAAATAAAATTTATGTTTTATATTTCAAAGCAGAACATGAAAAAATTAAACCTAAAATTCTGTGTGTTTGTTTGGGCTTCCCCCATCAAATGCAGTGTCCCTCAAAGATGGGAGTGCTGGTCAACCATAAAAAAATTTTTTTTCTTTCTTTTGACACTAGCAATGGGATTTCTTAAAAGAATATCATTCTTTCTCACCTCTGTAGGAGGGCATGGTGACTTGCTGCATACTTTGCACAACTTCACTGGGACTACCTGGTTCCTTGGTGAACTTTATGTAAAATATCAGTATGTCATTTTGATGTACAATTCTTTGGAAATGTATATGACTGTCTTCGACTTCTAACAGCTTTCTGAGAGTCTGCTTCTCAGGTTAATCCTCAGATTAGCTCAAATAAAACTCCCATTTTTTCCCCTTCTTCTTGTTAGTTGAATTTTGTCAACAAATCAATCCCAATTCCCGTCAACTTTACCACTTCTGTATCTCACAGATCTCTTTGTCATCACTTCATCTTCTCCCAGGCAGATGAATGCAGCAGGTACCTAACTGGCCCTCATTGCCTAAGTCATGTCTTACTCTTTGTGACTCCATGGACTGTAGCCTGCCAGGTTCCTCTGTGCAAACTCACCCCTCCCGAAAAGTATAACTGAACACAGAGCTTTTAGAGTGACCCTAAAATGCACAGCAGATGCAGTCACTCTCCTTCAATAGCTGCCCTTAGCTTTCTGTCCACCATGCTTTGGCCAAATTCTGCCTTCCTTCATTCCTCCTCTGGACTAAAGTCCTATAAATCCTAAGCCTACACATGTTCTATTTCCTTAGCTTAGACTGAGATACAGAGAAAGAAATCACCATAGAGGACAGGAAGTGATGTCTGCCTATATGTTTCAGAAGAGTGACTTGACTGACAGGAGAGTACAGGAAGGAAAGTAACTTTGTTTTAATACCCTTGAAAGTGAAAGTCAATCCTGTCTTGACACTTTGGGACCCCCATGGATTATACAGTCCAAAACACTAGTGTGGGTAGCCTATCCCTTCTCCAGCAGATCTTCCCAACCCAGGAATCGGGAATCGAACTGATATCTCTGCATTGCAGGCAGATTCTTTACCAACTGAGCTGTGAGGGAAGCCCTTAATACCCTTGGGCCACCCCTAATGTGTGAAGGAGCTCATGACCTGTAAATCCAATCAGAAAACAAAAACTCAAAACTGCATCACAGAAACTCCCCCCTCATTTCATTGGAAAAATCACAGACAGTGTTCCCTGCCTCTTACTCCTTCAGGGGAAAAGAACAGTCATCAAAGGCAAAAAGGTAGTCACAAATGCAGCTGACTTCACATTCTGGAAGAAAACCTGCCTCCTTGTGGCCTTTGACGACTCCACACAGAAACTTTCCAGTAACAACCTAGAGAAATCTCTTAAAACACAATTGCTTTAACCACAGAACCTCTGCTGGGGTCATGGCAGTCAGTTCAGTTGCTCAGTCGTGTCTGGCTGTTGGCGACCCCAGGCACTGCAGCACGCCAGGACTCCCTGTCCATCAACAACTCCCGGAGTTTACTCAAACTCACATCTATCGAGTCGGTGATGCCATCCAACCATCTCATTCTCTGTCGTCCTCTTCTACTTCTGCCTTCAATCTTTTCCAGCATCAGGGTCTTTTCCAATGAGTCAGTTCTCACCAAGTGGCCAGAGTACTGGAATTTCAGTTTGAGCATCAGCATCAGTCCTGCTAATGAATATTCAGGACTTATTTCCTTTAGTGGTCACAGCAGCTGCACACTGTGTACAGATAGTGACATTTCTCATATAAAGGCAGATTCTTTTTTTGGGAGGGGTGCAAACTGTGCGGCTTTCCCTCATGCCTCAGACAATAAAAAAATATACCTGCAACGTGGGAGACGTGGGCTCAATCCTTGGCTTGGAAAGATCCCCTGGAAAAGAGCAACAGCTACCTACTCCAGTACTCTTGCCTGGAGAATCCCTATGGATAGAGAAAACTAGCACACTACATATAGCCCATGAGGTCGCAAAGAGTTGGACGAGACTAAATAAAACCTATGGTTTTTCCAGTAGTCATGTATGATTGGATGAGAGAGTTGGACTATAAAGAAAGCTAAGCACCGAAGAATTGTGGCTTTTGAACTGTGTTGTTGGAGGAGACTGTTGAGAGTCCCTTGGACTGCAAGGAGATCCAACCAATCCATGCTAAAGGAGATCAGTCCTGAATATTCATTGGAAGGAATGATGCTGAAACTGAAACTCCAATAGTTTGGTCAGCTGATACAAAAAACTGACTCTTAGGAAACACGGTGATGCTGAAAAAGCTTACTTCCTCAAACCAGAATTGAGGCCTAAACCTCAATGGTATAGTATATACTCCAGCTCAGTCGCTCAGGCTTGTCTGACTCCAGTTCAGTTCAGTTCAGTCGCTCATTCGTGTCTGACTCTTTGAGACTCCATGAATTGCAGCATGCCAGGCCTCCCTGTCCATCACCATCTCCCGGAGTTCACTCAGACTCACATCCATCGAGTCTGTGATGCCATCCAGCCATCTCATCCTCTGTCGTCCCCTTCTCCTCCTGCCCCTAATCCCTCCCAGCATCAGAGTCTTTTCCAATGAGTCAACTCTTCCCATGAGGTGGCCAAAGTACTGGAGCTTCAGCTTTAGCATCATTCCTTCCAAAGATGTCCCAGGGTTGATCTCCTTCAGAATGGACTGCTTGGATCTCCTTGCAGTCCAAGGGACTCTCAAGAGTCTTCTCCCACACCACAGTTCAAAAGCATCAATTCTTCGGCACTCAGGCTTCTTCACAGTCCAACTCTCACATCCATACTTGACCACAGGAAAAACCATAGCCTTGACTAGATGGACCTTAGTAGGCAAAGTAATGTCTCTGCTTTTGAATATACTATCTAGGTTGGTCATAACTTTTCTTCCAAGGAGTAAGCGTCTTTTAATTTCATGGCTGCAGTCACCATCTGCAGTGATTTTGGAGCCCTCAATAATAGTCTGACACTGTTTCTACTGTTTCCCCATCTATTTCCCATGAAGTGATGGGACCGGATGCCATGATCTTCGTTTTCTGAATGTTGAGCTTTAAGCCAACTTTTTCACTCTCCTCTTTCACTTTCATCAAGAGGCTTTTTAGTTCCTCTTCACTTTCTGCCATAAGGGTGGTGTCATCTGCATATCTGAGGTTATTGATATTTCTCCCAGCAATCTTGATTCCAGCTTGTGTTTCTTCCAGTCCAGCGTTTCCCATGATGTACTCTGCTTATAAGTTAGATAAGCAGGGTGACAATATACAGCCTTGACATACTCCTTTTCCTATTTGGAACCAGTCTGTTGTTCCATGTCCAGTTCTAACTGTTGCTTCCTGACCTGCATACAGATTTCTCAAGAGGCAGGTTAGGTGGTCTGGTATTCCCATCTCTTTCAGAATTTTCCACAGTTTCTTGTGATCCACACAAAGTCAAAGGCTTTGGCATAGTCAATAAAGCAGAAATAGATGTTTTTCTGGAACTCTCTTGCTTTTTCCATGATCCAACAGATGTTGGCAATTTGATCTCTGGTTCCTCTGCCTTTTCTAAAACAGGCTTGAACATCAGGGAGTTCACGGTTCATGTATTGCTGAAGCCTGGCTTGGAGAATTTTCAGCATTACTTGACTAGCATGTGAGATGAGTGCAATTGTGCGGTAGTTTGAGCATTCTTTGGCATTGCCTTTCTTAGGGATTGGAATGAAAACTGACTTTTGCCAGTCCTGTGGCCACTGCTGAGTTTTCCAAACTTGCTGGCATATTGAGTGCAGCACTTTCACAGCATCATCTTTCAGGATTTCAAACAGCTCCACTGGAATTCCATCACCTCCACTAGCTTTGTTCGTAGTGATGCTTTCTAAGGCCCACTGACTTCACATTCCAAGCTGTCTGGCTCTAGATTAGTGATCACATCATCATGATTATCTGGGTCGTGAAGATCTTTTTTGTACAGTTCTTCCGTGTATTCTTGCCACCTCTTCTTAATGTCTTCTGCTTCTGTTAGGTCCAGACCATTTCTCTGTCCTTTATCGAGCCCATCTTTGCATGAAATGTTCCCTTGGTATCTCTAATTTTCTTGAAGAGATCTCTAGTCTTTCCTATTCTGTTATTTCCCTCTATTTCTTTGCATTGATCACTGAAGAAGGCTTTCTTATCTCTTCTTGCTATTCTCTGGAACTCTGCATTCAGATGCTTATATCTTTGTTTTTCTCCTTTGCTTTTCGCCTCTCTTCTTTTCACAGCTATTTGTAAGGCCTCCCCAGACAGCCATTTTGCTTTTTTGCATTTCTTTTCCATGGGGATGGTCTTGATCCCTGTCTCCTGTACAATGTCATGAACCTCAGTCCATAGTTCATTAGGCACTCTATCTATCAGATCTAGGCCCTTAAATCTATTTCTCACTTCCACTCTATAATCATAAGGGATTTGATTTAGGTCATACCTGAATGGTCTGGCGGTTTTCCCTACTTTCTTCAATTTAAGTCTGAATTTGGCAATAAGGAGTTCATGATCTGAGCCACAGTCAGCTCCTGGTCTTGTTTTTGTTGACTGTATAGAGCTTCTCCATCTTTGGCTGCAGAGAATATAATCAATCTGATTTCGGTGTTGACCATCTGGTGATGTCCATGTGTAGAGTCTTCTCTTGTGTTGTTGGAAGAGGGTGTTTGCTATGACCGGTGCATTTTCTTGGCAAAACTCTATTAGTCTTTGCCCTGCTTCATTCTGCATTCCAAGGCCAAATTTGCCTGTTACTCTAGGTGTTTCTTGACTTCCTACTTTTGCATTCCAGTCCCCTGTAATGAAAAAGACATCTTTTTTGGGTGTTAGTTCTAAAAGGTCTTGTAGGTCTTCACAGAACCATTCAACTTCAGTTTCTTCAGCGTTACTGGTTGGGGCATAGACTTGGATAACTGTGATGTTGAATGGTTTGCCTTGGAGACGAAAAGAGAAATCATTCTGTCATTTTTGAGATTGCATCCAAGTACTGCAGTTCGGACTTTTGTTGGCCATGATGGCTACTCCATTTCTTCTGAGGGATTCCTGCCCACAGTAGTAGATGTAATAGTCATCTGAGTTAAATTCACCCATTCCAGTCCATTTTAGTTCGCTGATTCCTAGAATGTCGACGTTCACCCTTGCCATCTCTTGTGTGACCACTTCCTATTTGCCTTGATTCATGGACCTGACATTCCAGGTTCCTATGCAATATTGCTCTTTCCAACATCGGATCTTGCTTCTATCACCAGTCCCATCCACAGCTGGTTATTGGTTTTGCTTTGGCTCCATCCCTTCATTCTTTCTGGAGTTATTTCTCCACTGATCTCCAGTAGCATATTGGGCACCTAATGACCTGAGGAGTCATTAGGTGAACCTCAGATATGCAGATGACACCACCCTTATAGCTGAAAGTGAAGAGGAGCTAAAAAGCCTCTTGATGAAAGTGAAAGAGGAGAGCAAAAAAGTTGGCTTAAAGCTCAACATTCAGAAAACGAAGATCACGGGATCCGATCCCATCACTTCATGGGAAATAGATGGGGAAACAGTAGAAACAGTGTCAGACTTATTTTTTAGGGCTCCACAATCACTGCAGATGGTGACTGACTCTTGGTGACCCCATAAACCGCAGCACGCCAGATCTCCGTATACATCATTAACTCCTAGAACCTGAACAATCTCAGCGATGTAGAGTACCAAATTTAATCCTCCAAATTGCTAAAAAGCTAACTTTAAACCTCACTTTTCAGAACATCAAATAAAAACCAAAACCACTCAGACGGCGTTTTC
>NW_024071524.1:0-7218 GCF_014754425.2 Oryx dammah
TTAAGGAATCTCCACACTGTTCTCCATAGTGGCTGTACTAGTTTGCATTCCCACCAACAGTGTAGGAGGGTTCCCTTCTCTCCACACCCTCTCCAGCATTTATTGCTTGCAGATTTTTGGATCGCAGATATTCTGACTGGTGTGAAGTGGTACCTCATTGTGGTTTTGATTTGCATTTCTCTAATAATGAGTGATGTTGAGCATCTTTTCATGTGTTTGTTAGCCATCCGTATGTCTTCTTTGGAGAAATGTCTATTTAGTTCTTTGGCCCATTTTTTTATTGGGTCGTTTATTTTTCTGGAATTGAGCTGCAGGAGTTGCTTGTATATTTTTGAGATTAGTTGTTTGTCAGTTGCTTCATTTGCTATTATTTTCTCTCATTAGGAAGGCTGTCTTTTCACTTTGCTTATGTTTTCCTTTGTTGTGCAGAAGCTTTTAATTTTAATTAGATCCCATTTGTTTATTTTTGCTTTTATTTCCAGAATTCTGGGAGGTGGATCATAGAGGATCCTGCTGTGGTTTATGTCGGAGAGTGTTTTGCCTATGTTCTCCTCTAAGAGTTTTATAGTTTCTGGTTTTACATTTAGATCTTTAATCCATTTTGAGTTTATCTTTCTGTGCGGTGTTAGAAAGTGATCTAGTTTCATTCTTTTACAGGTGGTTGACCAGTTTTCCCAGCACCACTTGTTAAAGAGATTGTCTTTACTCCATTGTATATTCTTGCCTCCTTTGTCAAAGATAAGGTGTCCATATGTATGTGGATTTATCTCTGGGCTTTCTATTTTGTTCCATTGATCTATATGTCTGTCTTTTTGCCAATACCGTACTGTCTTGATGACTGTGGCTTTGTAGTAGAGCCTGAAGTCAGGCAAATTGATTCCTCCAGTTCCATTCTTCTTTCTCAAGATTGCTTTGGCTATTCGAGGTTTTCTGTATTTCCATACAAATCTTGAAATTATTTGTTCTAGTTCTGTGAAAAATATCGCCGGTATCTTGATAGGGATTGCATTGAATTTGTAAATTGCTTTGGGTAATATACTCACTTTCACTATATTGATTCTTCCAGTCCATGAGCATGGTATATTTCTCCATCTATTAGTATCCTCTTTGATTTCTTTCATCAGTGTTTTATAGTTTTCTGTATATAGGTCTTTAGTTTCTTTAGGTAGAGATATTCCTAAGTATTTTATTCTTTTTGTTGCAATGGTGAATGGAATTGTTTCCTTAATTTCTTCTTCTACTTTCTCATTATTAGTGTATAGGAATGCAAGGGATTTCTGTGTGTTGATTTTATATCCTGCAACTTTACTATATTCATTAATTAGGTCTAGTAATTTTCTGGTAGAGTCTTTAGTGTTTTCTATGTAGAGGGTCATGTCACCTGCAAACAGTGAGAGTTTTACTTCTTCTTTTCCAATTTGGATTCCTTTTATTTCTTTTTCTTCTCTGATTGCTGTGGCTAAAACTTCCAGAACTATGTTGAATAGTAGTGGTGAAAGTGGGCACTCTTGTCTTATTCCTGACTTAAGGGGAAATGCTTTCAATTTTTGACCATTGAGGATAATGTTTGCTGTGGGTTTGTCATATATAGCTTTTATTATGCTGAGGTATGTTCCTTCTATTCCTGCTTTCTGGAGAGTTTTTATCATAAATGGATGTTGAGTTTTGTCAAAGGCCTTCTCTGCATCTATTCTTTTCTAATATGAGTAACTAGCTGGAAATTGTAGAGTTCACATCCTCTTATCAATAATGAAGAGAAAGGAAACAAAACTAAAATGTACAACAAAATGTACTGGAATGATATTGTAAAATTAATATTTCTCATATACATACATCACTCTTTTGCTTTGTTCAATGCTTCTTGTTTTACACAACACACAAAATAGTACTACCGCACATATAATGTAACAGCACAGTGGTGGTCTCCTTCCTGTCAAACTGCCTTTGTTTCATGCCGACATGAAACCATAAAATTCCACCATATAAATATTACATACATGCTTCATTGCAGGCTCAAATGTCCTCTGCATGTGTCTCGCCTTTGACTTCTCACTTCCACGAAGCATGGTCATCTATTACCAAGAAGTTGTGAGTGTCTTTAAAGGAACCACAATGCAAAGAAAAACTGTTTCACCGCTTCTGACTTGAATACTTTCCATGGTCTTCTCTTCTGCCAACTGAGCTGAGTGGGGCTTGCTTCTAGTTAATCATCTGTAAACAAGGATATGGAGTGTTTTTATTTTTTCTTTCTTTCCCTTTTATTGGAGTGGAGTCATCATAGAAATCACATAAATTAATGAGCTCCTCCATGTACCCTTCCAGTGCAGAGAGCTTCCCTTTTATAGCATGGTAACATAATATTTCAAAGGTGCCAATGGGTACATGTGATGTGTCCATAGATAGCAGCACTGAACAGTGCTAGAAATTCTGGATCCCAATATGCTGTGTACAGACATACAGATGGAAACAGCTCACGAGGCATCATAGAGGAACAGCTGTGCATTGCAAAGTGACCCTGGTGCCCTCTCAGTACCCCTGTGACAGAAGGCTGGCTGGCTGGCCATCATTTCTCCAGCATCCAAACATTCTTTTTGTTGTTGGGTGTGTTTTTTTGTTTTTTATTTTCTCTCTCTCTCTCTCTTTTATAAGTTGAAGTTAATACAAATGTGAAAAAGGGAAGGTACTCGAGGCTCAATGATATTCACATATTACACATTTATTTATTTAGTTTAGTTTAGTTTAGTCACTCAGTCGTGTCCGACTCTTTGTGAACCCATGGATCACAGCACACCAGGCCTCCCTGTCCATCACCATCTCCCAGAGTTCACTCAGACTCACGTCCATCGAGTCGATGATGCCATCCAGCCATCTCATCCTCGATCATCTCCTTCTCCTCCTGCCACCAAATCCCTCCCAGCATCAGAGTCTTTTCCAGTGAGTCAACTTTTCTCATGAGGTGGTCAAAGTACTGGAGTTTCAGCTTTAGCATCATTCCTTCCAAAGAAATCCCAGGGCTGATCTTCAGAATGGACTGATTAGATCTCCTTGCAGTCCAAGGGACCCTCAAGAGTCTTCTCCAACACCACAGTTCAAAAGCATCATTTCTTCAGTGCTCAGCCTTCTTCACAGTCCAACTCTCACATCCATACGTGACCACAGGAAAAACCATAGCCTTGACTAGATGGACCTTATTTGGCAAAGTAATGTCTCTGCTTTTGAATATACTATCCAGGTTGCTCATAACCTTTATTCCAAGGAGTGAGCGTCTTTTAATTTCATGGCTGCAATCACCATCTGCAGTGATTTTGGAGCCCCCCAAAATAAAGTCTGATAGTGATTCCACTGTTTCCCCATCTATTTCCCATGAAGAGATGGGACCGGAGGCCATGATCTTAGATTTCTGAATGTTGAGCTTTAAGCCAACTTTTTCACTCATCTCTTTCACTTTCATCAAGAGGATTTTTAGTTCCTCTTCACTTTCTGCCATAAGGGTGGTGTCATCTGCATATCTGAGGTTATTGATATTTCTCCCGGCAATCTTGATTCCGGCTTGTGTTTCTTCCAGTCCAGCATTTCTCGTGATGTACTCTGCAAAGAGGTTAAATAAGCAGAGTGACAATATACAGCCTTGATGTACTCCTTTTCCTATTTGGAACCAGTCTGTTGTTCCATGTCCAGTTCTAACTGTTGCTTCCTGACTTGCATCCAGATTTCTCAAGAGGTAGGTTAGGTGGTCTGGTATTCCCATCTCTTTCAGAATTTTCCACAGTTTATTGTGATACACACAGTCAAAGTCTTTGGCATCGTCAATAAAGCAGAAATATATGTTTTTCTGGAACTCTCTTGCTTTTTTCATGATCCAGCAGATGTTGGCAATTTGATTTCTGGTTCCTCTGCCTTTTCTAAAACCAACTTGAACATCTGGAGTTCTCAGTTCACGTATTGCTGAAGCCTGGCTTGGAGAATTTTGAGTATTACTTTACTAGCATGTGAGGTGAGTGCAATTGTTTGGTATTTTACATATTCTTTGGCATTGCCTTTCTTTGGGATTGGAATGAAAACTGACCTTTTCCAGTCCTGTGGCCACTGCTGAGTTTTCCAAATTTGCTGGCATATTGAGTGCAGCACTTTCACAGCATCATCTTTCAGGATTTGAAACAGCTCAACTGGCATTCCATCACCTCCTCTAGCTTTGTTCATAGTGATGCTTTCTAAGGCCCACTTGACTTCACATTCCAAGATGTCTGGCTCTAGATTAGTGATGACATCATCATGGTTATCTGGGTTGTGGAGATCTTTTTTGTACAGTTCTTCTGTGTATTCTTGCCACCTCTTCTTAACATCTTCTGCTTCTGTTAGGTCCATACCATTTCTATCCTTTATTGAGCCTATCTTTGCATGAAATGTTCCCTTGGTATCTCTAATTTTCTTGAAGAGATCTCTAGTCTTTCCCATTCTGTTCTTTTCCTCTATTTCTTTGCATTGATCGCTGAAGAAGGCTTTCTTATCTCTTGCTATTCTTTGGAACTCTGCATTCAGATGCTTATATCTTTCCTTTTCTCCTTTGCTTTTCACTTCTCTTCTTTTCACAGCTATTTGTAAGGCCTCCCCAGACAGCCATTTTGCTTTTTAGCATTTCTTTTCCA
This sequence comes from Oryx dammah, assembly GCF_014754425.2. Lineage (NCBI taxonomy): Eukaryota > Metazoa > Chordata > Mammalia > Artiodactyla > Bovidae > Oryx > Oryx dammah. The sequence continues at coordinate 4,647 of NW_024071524.1, forward strand.
TGAGGATGGTCTTGATTCCTGTCTCCTGTACAATGTCATGAACCTCATTCCATAGTTCATAAGGCACTTTATCTATCAGATCTAGTCCCTTAAATCTATTTCTCACTTCCACTGTATAATCATGAGGGATTTGACTTAGGTCATACCTGAATGGATTAGCGGTTTTCCTTACTTTCTTCAATTTAAGTCTGAATTTGGCAATAAGGAGTTCATGATCTGAGCCACAGTCAGCTCCTGGTCTTGTTTTTGTAGACTGTATAGAGCTTCTCCATCTTTGGCTGCAAAGAATATAATCAATCTGATTTCAGTGTTGACCATCTGGTGATGTCCATGTGTAGTCTTCTCTTGTGTTGTTGGAAGAGGGTGTCTGCTATGACCAGTGCATTTTCTTGGCAAAACTCTATTAGTCTTTGCCCTGCTTCATTCCGCATCCCAAGGCCAAATTTGCCTGTTACTCCACGTGTTTCTTGACTTCCTACTTTTGCATTCCAGTCCCCTATAATGAAAAGGACATCTTTTTGGGTGTTAGTTCTAAGGTCTTGTAGGTCTTCATAAAACCATTCAACGTCAGCTTCTTCAGCATTACTGTTTGGGGCATAGACTTGGATAACTGTGATACTGAATGGTTTGCCTTGGAGAGATCATTCTGTCATTTTTGAGATTGCATCCAAGTACTGCATTTCTTATTGAGTACATACATTTATTTACATCTTAAGTAAAGGTTCCATATGGGTGGAACAGTCTTCATCAAAGGTAACGCCAGACATGAGACAGTGTGGCCTGCCCTGCATACCAGGTGCAGAGGCCAAGTATGAGGGTGGTGGTCCTCCTGTCTCACGACTTTTTGTTGGCTCCGGTTTCTCTGGTGTCTGGGTTGTTTCTCTCCTCAGGATGGGTGGCTTGTGTCCAAGCATGTCCTGACTCTCAGTAGGTGTCCAGATGGGACTCTTTTGGGATGAGGCTCCTTGAACTGGTACCAGTGTTATGCTCAGAGCAGGCTGACCCTTGCTTCTCCTCACTGCCTCTCCAACAACTGGATTTACTGCTCCAGGAATGGTCTTTGCAGGAGGGAAGCCAAGAGGAAAGGGTGGGGGGGATTAGCATTCCTGACCATCCCTGGCCATTCCTGCCCACCCCCTTCTACTTGATCTGCACCTGCTCCCCCAGGAAGCCACCTTCCTCTCCCGACTCCTCCCAACACACAGGGGGAAAATCCTGCCACCATTTACTGACCTGAATTTCGGGGTCTTTAAGGATTTAACAAGAGCTAGCTGGAAAAAACAGAAGGGCATCATGTTCAGAGGAAATAAAGATGAGTGGGGAAAGGTACTAACTTATTGAGGAAGATGTTTCTTATGCAGTACTTGGGTTTAGGCACCCTTGCTGCATGAGGAGACATCAAGTATCCCAGGCCCATGTTATGTTCAAACCTGGGCACTAAAAAAGGCACTGAGATTTGCTGCTCTCTACTTACTTCTGTTAATGGAGTTTCTTTCATCATTGTATAGGCAAGTTGAAAAGAGATTTATACCTAAACCAGCCAATGGAAAAGGAGGGAGGACCAGAATGGTTAAACCCATCTGGGCTTAATGGTTAAGATCTACTGGCTCCCAGTAAGGAAAAGCTACAGGGTCAACTGAAGGATGAAAGAACCAGAATAAGACCTAAGGGAGCTACAAGGACACGTGCATTGTAAGCAGCTACATTGTGGATGAGTAAGGTGTGACAACACTGAAGGAAGAGCCAAACGAGTTTTCCGTCCAGCTGGGAGACGGCCCAGCCTGCATGTTCAGTGGGATGGCTGACTCTGAGACCCATCAGCACATCACTAAGATCCCATCATACCTCAGATAATTTACCAAGTGTAGACAGATTGGGACAAAACATTTTTTAACTTCCTGAGGTGGGGTGATAATATTTGAACAAAAGAAGTTGGCTTCATTGACTATACCAAAGCATTTGACTGTGTGGATCACAATAAACTGTGGGAAATTCTGAAAGAGATGGGAATACCAGATCACCTGATCTGCCTCTTGAGAAACATATAGGCAGCTCAGGAAGCAACCGTTAGAACTGGACATGAAACAACAGACTGGTTCTAAATAGGAAAAGGAGTAGGTCAAAGCTGTATATTGTCACCCTACTTACTTAACCTCTATGAAGAGTACATCATGAGACACCCTCGGCTGGAAGAAGCACAGGCTGGAATCAGGATTGCTGGGAGAAATATCAATAACCTCAGATATGCAGACACCACCACCCTTACGGCAGAAAGTGAAGAGGAACTAAAAAGCTTCTTGATGAAAGTGAAAGAGGTGAGTGAAAAAGTTGGCTTAAAGCTCAACGTTTAGAAAACGAAGATCATGGCATCTGGTCCCATCACCTCCTCGGAAGTAGATGAGGAAATAGTGGAATCAGTGTCAGACTTTAATTTGGGGGGCTCCAAAATCACTGCGCATGGTGACTGCAGCCATGAAATTAAAAGACACTTTCTCCTTGGAATAAAGGTTATGACCAACCTAGACAGCATATTGAAAAACAGAGACATTACTTTGCCAACAAAGGTCCGTCT
>NW_024071525.1:0-7218 GCF_014754425.2 Oryx dammah
GCGGGTCTCTGCCTTTGCTCTTGAGAACCTAGCTGATTCCACTGATTACTCAACCTTAGCGGCTGCATTCAAGCCAGAGCTGGAAAATAGAACCTTTGGGGGTTTTGCCATAAGATTGCACTATCAGTTCACACTTTATCAGTTTTTAAAACAAAGCTGGTTGTTGCACTGACATCCTTCTTCCCTCCGCAAATAATGAGTGCTAACTATGAAACTGTTGTTATCGTTCAGTCATTAAGTCATGTCTGACGCTTTGCGACCCCATGGACTGCAGCACCTCGGGCTTCCCTGTCCTTCACTTTCTCTCTGAGTTTGTTCAAACTCTTGTCCATTGAGTCTGTGATGCCATCCAACCATCTCATCCTCCATCACCCCCTCTCCTTCTGCCTTCAATCTTTCCCAGCATCAGGGTCTTTCCAATGAGTTGGCTCTTCGCATCAGGTGGCCAAAGTATTAGAGCTTCAGCTTCAGCATCAGTCCTAATGAATATTCAGGGATGATTTCCTTTAGGATTGACTGGTTTTGTCTCTTTGCAGTTTAAGGGACTCTCAAGAGTCTTCTCTAGCATCCCAATTAGAAAGAGTGAGACTATAAAAATGCTACCTAGTATTTGCACCAGCTTGCCAGACATCAATCATCATTTTAAGTGATTATACAAATATCATCCCATTTTCACAGACAGGGGGACTGAGGCACAGAAAGATTAGGTAACTTGTTGAGGTCCGTTAATAGCAGAGCTGATAGGTTTCACCGTGACAGCTTTGTTTTTTATGTGCTAAAGATTACTCTAGGTACTGGGCAAACAGAGGTCCCTACTCTTACAGAAAGCTTACACGCTGGTAGGGGAGAGAGATAATAACAATTACCTGAGAGGATGAGATGATGAGACATGCAGAGGATAGGAGTTCAAACAGAGAGGGATTTGACGGCCACTTCAGACTTAGGTGCTCAGGAAAGGCCTCTTTTTGGAGGCTGCATTTAAGTGGAGAAAACAATGAATACAGTGACCCAAAGAAAGGAACAAGGTTGTGTGTTCCAGCAACAGGAAGACAGCTAGAGAACACAGGGTAGGAGGAAGAGGGGAGGGCAGGCAGGCCAATGTCTGAGGATTTTCTAGGTAAGGCCAAGGCCTGTGGAGTCTGCTTCTTCGGGTCTGCTGTGGGAGTTCTAACTCCTTTGCCATTCATTTGCTGAAGGTCAGAAATTTCTCCTAAACCTGCCCCAACTGAACTCTGTCATCACTGCCCACCCCATTGCTCTACCTAATTCAGTTCCTCCTCCATTCCCCCCATTAACACAAGGAATCATTATCCACACATTTGATCAAGTCAGAAGACCCAACAGTTATCCTTGACAGCTCCCCTCACTCATGTCTTCAGTGATCCCGATGAAATAAAATTTATGTTTTATATTTCAAAGCAGAACATGAAAAAATTAAACCTAAAATTCTGTGTGTTTGTTTGGGCTTCCCCCATCAAATGCAGTGTCCCTCAAAGATGGGAGTGCTGGTCAACCATAAAAAAATTTTTTTTCTTTCTTTTGACACTAGCAATGGGATTTCTTAAAAGAATATCATTCTTTCTCACCTCTGTAGGAGGGCATGGTGACTTGCTGCATACTTTGCACAACTTCACTGGGACTACCTGGTTCCTTGGTGAACTTTATGTAAAATATCAGTATGTCATTTTGATGTACAATTCTTTGGAAATGTATATGACTGTCTTCGACTTCTAACAGCTTTCTGAGAGTCTGCTTCTCAGGTTAATCCTCAGATTAGCTCAAATAAAACTCCCATTTTTTCCCCTTCTTCTTGTTAGTTGAATTTTGTCAACAAATCAATCCCAATTCCCGTCAACTTTACCACTTCTGTATCTCACAGATCTCTTTATCATCACTTCATCTTCTCCCAGGCAGATGAATGCAGCAGGTACCTAACTGGCCCTCATTGCCTAAGTCATGTCTTACTCTTTGTGACTCCATGGACTGTAGCCTGCCAGGTTCCTCTGTGCAAACTCACCCCTCCCGAAAAGTATAACTGAACACAGAGCTTTTAGAGTGACCCTAAAATGCACAGCAGATGCAGTCACTCTCCTTCAATAGCTGCCCTTAGCTTTCTGTCCACCATGCTTTGGCCAAATTCTGCCTTCCTTCATTCCTCCTCTGGACTAAAGTCCTATAAATCCTAAGCCTACACATGTTCTATTTCCTTAGCTTAGACTGAGATACAGAGAAAGAAATCATCATAGAGGACAGGAAGTGATGTCTGCCTATATGTTTCAGAAGAGTGACTTGACTGACAGGAGAGTACAGGAAGGAAAGTAACTTTGTTTTAATACCCTTGAAAGTGAAAGTCAATCCTGTCTTGACACTTTGGGACCCCCATGGATTATACAGTCCAAAACACTAGTGTGGGTAGCCTATCCCTTCTCCAGCAGATCTTCCCAACCCAGGAATCGGGAATCGAACTGATATCTCTGCATTGCAGGCAGATTCTTTACCAACTGAGCTGTGAGGGAAGCCCTTAATACCCTTGGGCCACCCCTAATGTGTGAAGGAGCTCATGACCTGTAAATCCAATCAGAAAACAAAAACTCAAAACTGCATCACAGAAACTCCCCCCTCATTTCATTAGAAAAATCACAGACAGTGTTCCCTGCCTCTTACTCCTTCAGGGGAAAAGAACAGTCATCAAAGGCAAAAAGGTAGTCACAAATGCAGCTGACTTCACATTCTGGAAGAAAACCTGCCTCCTTGTGGCCTTTGACGACTCCACACAGAAACTTTCCAGTAACAACCTAGAGAAATCTCTTAAAACACAATTGCTTTAACCACAGAACCTCTGCTGGGGTCATGGCAGTCAGTTCAGTTGCTCAGTCGTGTCTGGCTGTTGGCGACCCCAGGCACTGCAGCACGCCAGGACTCCCTGTCCATCAACAACTCCCGGAGTTTACTCAAACTCACATCTATCGAGTCGGTGATGCCATCCAACCATCTCATTCTCTGTCGTCCTCTTCTACTTCTGCCTTCAATCTTTTCCAGCATCAGGGTCTTTTCCAATGAGTCAGTTCTCACCAAGTGGCCAGAGTACTGGAATTTCAGTTTGAGCATCAGCATCAGTCCTGCTAATGAATATTCAGGACTTATTTCCTTTAGTGGTCACAGCAGCTGCACACTGTGTACAGATAGTGACATTTCTCATATAAAGGCAGATTCTTTTTTTGGGAGGGGTGCAAACTGTGCGGCTTTCCCTCATGCCTCAGACAATAAAAAAATATACCTGCAACGTGGGAGACGTGGGCTCAATCCTTGGCTTGGAAAGATCCCCTGGAAAAGAGCAACAGCTACCTACTCCAGTACTCTTGCCTGGAGAATCCCTATGGATAGAGAAAACTAGCACACTACATATAGCCCATGAGGTCGCAAAGAGTTGGACGAGACTAAATAAAACCTATGGTTTTTCCAGTAGTCATGTATGATTGGATGAGAGAGTTGGACTATAAAGAAAGCTAAGCACCGAAGAATTGTGGCTTTTGAACTGTGTTGTTGGAGGAGACTGTTGAGAGTCCCTTGGACTGCAAGGAGATCCAACCAATCCATGCTAAAGGAGATCAGTCCTGAATATTCATTGGAAGGAATGATGCTGAAACTGAAACTCCAATAGTTTGGTCAGCTGATACAAAAAACTGACTCTTAGGAAACACGGTGATGCTGAAAAAGCTTACTTCCTCAAACCAGAATTGAGGCCTAAACCTCAATGGTATAGTATATACTCCAGCTCAGTCGCTCAGGCTTGTCTGACTCCAGTTCAGTTCAGTTCAGTCGCTCATTCGTGTCTGACTCTTTGAGACTCCATGAATTGCAGCATGCCAGGCCTCCCTGTCCATCACCATCTCCCGGAGTTCACTCAGACTCACATCCATCGAGTCTGTGATGCCATCCAGCCATCTCATCCTCTGTCGTCCCCTTCTCCTCCTGCCCCTAATCCCTCCCAGCATCAGAGTCTTTTCCAATGAGTCAACTCTTCCCATGAGGTGGCCAAAGTACTGGAGCTTCAGCTTTAGCATCATTCCTTCCAAAGATGTCCCAGGGTTGATCTCCTTCAGAATGGACTGCTTGGATCTCCTTGCAGTCCAAGGGACTCTCAAGAGTCTTCTCCCACACCACAGTTCAAAAGCATCAATTCTTCGGCACTCAGGCTTCTTCACAGTCCAACTCTCACATCCATACTTGACCACAGGAAAAACCATAGCCTTGACTAGATGGACCTTAGTAGGCAAAGTAATGTCTCTGCTTTTGAATATACTATCTAGGTTGGTCATAACTTTTCTTCCAAGGAGTAAGCGTCTTTTAATTTCATGGCTGCAGTCACCATCTGCAGTGATTTTGGAGCCCTCAATAATAGTCTGACACTGTTTCTACTGTTTCCCCATCTATTTCCCATGAAGTGATGGGACCGGATGCCATGATCTTCGTTTTCTGAATGTTGAGCTTTAAGCCAACTTTTTCACTCTCCTCTTTCACTTTCATCAAGAGGCTTTTTAGTTCCTCTTCACTTTCTGCCATAAGGGTGGTGTCATCTGCATATCTGAGGTTATTGATATTTCTCCCAGCAATCTTGATTCCAGCTTGTGTTTCTTCCAGTCCAGCGTTTCCCATGATGTACTCTGCTTATAAGTTAGATAAGCAGGGTGACAATATACAGCCTTGACATACTCCTTTTCCTATTTGGAACCAGTCTGTTGTTCCATGTCCAGTTCTAACTGTTGCTTCCTGACCTGCATACAGATTTCTCAAGAGGCAGGTTAGGTGGTCTGGTATTCCCATCTCTTTCAGAATTTTCCACAGTTTCTTGTGATCCACACAAAGTCAAAGGCTTTGGCATAGTCAATAAAGCAGAAATAGATGTTTTTCTGGAACTCTCTTGCTTTTTCCATGATCCAACAGATGTTGGCAATTTGATCTCTGGTTCCTCTGCCTTTTCTAAAACAGGCTTGAACATCAGGGAGTTCACGGTTCATGTATTGCTGAAGCCTGGCTTGGAGAATTTTCAGCATTACTTGACTAGCATGTGAGATGAGTGCAATTGTGCGGTAGTTTGAGCATTCTTTGGCATTGCCTTTCTTAGGGATTGGAATGAAAACTGACTTTTGCCAGTCCTGTGGCCACTGCTGAGTTTTCCAAACTTGCTGGCATATTGAGTGCAGCACTTTCACAGCATCATCTTTCAGGATTTCAAACAGCTCCACTGGAATTCCATCACCTCCACTAGCTTTGTTCGTAGTGATGCTTTCTAAGGCCCACTGACTTCACATTCCAAGCTGTCTGGCTCTAGATTAGTGATCACATCATCATGATTATCTGGGTCGTGAAGATCTTTTTTGTACAGTTCTTCCGTGTATTCTTGCCACCTCTTCTTAATGTCTTCTGCTTCTGTTAGGTCCAGACCATTTCTCTGTCCTTTATCGAGCCCATCTTTGCATGAAATGTTCCCTTGGTATCTCTAATTTTCTTGAAGAGATCTCTAGTCTTTCCTATTCTGTTATTTCCCTCTATTTCTTTGCATTGATCACTGAAGAAGGCTTTCTTATCTCTTCTTGCTATTCTCTGGAACTCTGCATTCAGATGCTTATATCTTTGTTTTTCTCCTTTGCTTTTCGCCTCTCTTCTTTTCACAGCTATTTGTAAGGCCTCCCCAGACAGCCATTTTGCTTTTTTGCATTTCTTTTCCATGGGGATGGTCTTGATCCCTGTCTCCTGTACAATGTCATGAACCTCAGTCCATAGTTCATTAGGCACTCTATCTATCAGATCTAGGCCCTTAAATCTATTTCTCACTTCCACTCTATAATCATAAGGGATTTGATTTAGGTCATACCTGAATGGTCTGGCGGTTTTCCCTACTTTCTTCAATTTAAGTCTGAATTTGGCAATAAGGAGTTCATGATCTGAGCCACAGTCAGCTCCTGGTCTTGTTTTTGTTGACTGTATAGAGCTTCTCCATCTTTGGCTGCAGAGAATATAATCAATCTGATTTCGGTGTTGACCATCTGGTGATGTCCATGTGTAGAGTCTTCTCTTGTGTTGTTGGAAGAGGGTGTTTGGTATGACCAGTGCATTTTCTTGGCAAAACTCTATTAGTCTTTGCCCTGCTTCATTCCGCATTCCAAGGCCAAATTTGCCTGTTACTCTAGGTGTTTCTTGACTTCCTACTTTTGCATTCCAGTCCCCTGTAATGAAAAAGACATCTTTTTTGGGTGTTAGTTCTAAAAGGTCTTGTAGGTCTTCACAGAACCATTCAACTTCAGTTTCTTCAGCGTTACTGGTTGGGGCATAGACTTGGATAACTGTGATGTTGAATGGTTTGCCTTGGAGACGAAAAGAGAAATCATTCTGTCATTTTTGAGATTGCATCCAAGTACTGCAGTTCGGACTTTTGTTGGCCATGATGGCTACTCCATTTCTTCTGAGGGATTCCTGCCCACAGTAGTAGATGTAATAGTCATCTGAGTTAAATTCACCCATTCCAGTCCATTTTAGTTCGCTGATTCCTAGAATGTCGACGTTCACCCTTGCCATCTCTTGTGTGACCACTTCCTATTTGCCTTGATTCATGGACCTGACATTCCAGGTTCCTATGCAATATTGCTCTTTCCAACATCGGATCTTGCTTCTATCACCAGTCCCATCCACAGCTGGTTATTGGTTTTGCTTTGGCTCCATCCCTTCATTCTTTCTGGAGTTATTTCTCCACTGATCTCCAGTAGCATATTGGGCACCTAATGACCTGAGGAGTCATTAGGTGAACCTCAGATATGCAGATGACACCACCCTTATAGCTGAAAGTGAAGAGGAGCTAAAAAGCCTCTTGATGAAAGTGAAAGAGGAGAGCAAAAAAGTTGGCTTAAAGCTCAACATTCAGAAAACGAAGATCACGGGATCCGATCCCATCACTTCATGGGAAATAGATGGGGAAACAGTAGAAACAGTGTCAGACTTATTTTTTAGGGCTCCACAATCACTGCAGATGGTGACTGACTCTTGGTGACCCCATAAACCGCAGCACGCCAGATCTCCGTATACATCATTAACTCCTAGAACCTGAACAATCTCAGCGATGTAGAGTACCAAATTTAATCCTCCAAATTGCTAAAAAGCTAACTTTAAACCTCACTTTTCAGAACATCAAATAAAAACCAAAACCACTCAGACGGCGTTTTC
>NW_024071526.1:0-7213 GCF_014754425.2 Oryx dammah
AGAAGAAAGAAGGATTTAAGAGGGAGTTAAATATCCTAGAACACCTTGTACAGAAGTAACATAAAAGGGTCACATTTTAGAATCAGCTCATTGCAACAGTGACCCCATGTGGTAAATATACTTGGACAGAAAAAATGTTTCACAGGAGTCGATAGGTCTCAGATTCATGCAATTTATGGACCGCCCGTCATATTTCTTTGTTAAAGGTAGAAGCCAATAGTTTGGCTTGATTGCGTGGACCATGGGGTCTATTTGAGGCAATGGGAAACATTCTGAATGAGTATCCAGACAAACCAGTTGCGAGCAATTTTCTGGATGTGACATTTGTGCAATTTCCTGCAAATCACTTATTGTCTGAGAAGCACTTTCTTCACTTCTATAAGAGATTATGCACATTAATTAATCAATTGTGGAGGTTAATTTTACTTAATAAAGAACTTTAATTATTAGGTTCTTTCTAAACTACATATTTCTATATAAATGCAACTATGTTTAACATAGAAAATATCACAAGACCAAAACAATGATCCTACTTTTTCAGAACAGCAAATAAAACTTGATTTTTCTATGCTGCCATCTATTAACTGACTTAGGCAATTATTAACATATCAAACAACAAAAGGAAGAAACATTAGAGGTTTTTCTATGCTGCAGCCTTTGGAATGAAAGTAATCATTAATGACTGTGTTGTTATGGGTTGAATTTTGTCTCTTCCCACCTCCCCCACCCACTCCAAATATATGTCGGAGACATAATCCCTAGTACCTCAGAATGTGAATTTAGAGTGGCCTTTAGAGAAATAATCAAGTTAAAATGAGATGTTGGTGGACTCTAATCCAACATGACTGGTGTCTTTATGAAAAAGGGAAATTTGGAAACAGAGATGACACTAATAAAGGGAAAACAATGTGAAGAGACACAGAGAAAAGCTGTCCATCTACAAGCCAAGGAGAGGGTACTGAAGCAGATCCTTCTCTCACGGCCCCTGGAAGGAACCAGACTTGCTGACACCTTAATCTTGGAGCGTGATTCTCTAGAACTTCAAGACAACAAATTTCTGTTGTTGAAGGCACCCACGTTGTGACAGTGGCCCTGGAAAACAAATATATGGTACTATAATTATCTTCTATAACATGTATTCTCCTTTGAAAAACCTTATTTGTGTTCAAGAGATCTGGGTCAACACAGGAGTATATACATGCATTAATGTTATTTGTTATATGTACTGTAATTAAAAAAAAAACAAACTCAAAACCCTGTTAAAGCAACTCTTAGAAGGTTCCTGTGATTAAGAAAGAAAACTGTGCCCCTATAGTAAGAGTCACCAACTGGAGATATATTTTAAAATTTTAAAAGGTGAGTTTTTCTCTGGTTTTTAAAATAATGAATTCTAAATACAGAATGTAGAAAATATGGAAAAGTATAAAAGTCATGTGAATGCCATATCCCAGAAATATTATTGATAATATTTGGGTCTATATCTTTTTTCCTTTGTCTATGAATAAATATTTTTGAAAAAATGGACTGCATGTGCATATATGCACAGACACATAAATACATACATACACTTTGGAATACCCTGGATTTTTTAATGTTATTTCTGAAATATTTTTGCCTATTAATAAGTATATGTAGAATTTGGATTCTAGTTGAAAATATTCCTCGAAATATTCAATGATAGAGATGTACTATAATTTATTTACCAATTTTCCTAGTATTAAATATTTAGAGTTTAGGAAGAATACTATATAAACACCTTTATACATAAATCTGTCTAAATTTCCAATTATTTCTTTTTTAAGGGTTTTTCCATCTTCATTTTTTACATGACCACTTATAAAATAACATAAACTTACAGTTATTTCTTTAGCTTCTACAGAGGGGATTCCCTGGGTTAAAGAGTAAGAATATTTTAAGATTCTTGGTAAGTATTAATTTACTCAATCAAACAACATTTGCAGAGTCCCTACTTGGGTCCGGCACTGAGCTAGATGCAACATCCCCCTATGAGAATGGTCTTGTCAAAAGGAAGAGAATGTTTAAAGCAGTGATAGTCTTCATGACAGCTGCTGTGATAGGGAAAGTACAGTATTATGGGAACGCACAGGTAGGAAGACTACTTTGGTTGTCGGGTTCCAGGAACATTCCCAGCTGGAGTGACACCTGAACTAAAACGTAAGGGAAGATGGATGAACCTGGTAAGGACTGGGTCAAGTAGGAAGAGGCCAAAGGAACAGCTTCGGGACAGACCTGGAAGCAATTATGGAAGCACAAGTGCATAGCACTTGGGTAGATGGTAGTTTCATTGTTTGATATAGAAACTAAAAAACAAAGAATGAGTTTGTCTTATTTGTTTCTTTAGTTTGGGGAAGGGAAGAAGATGAAAAACTAAACACTTAATTTTAAGTATTTCTGGGTTCTTGCAGAGAACACAGTGAAACTTATTACACAATTAGAAAAAGGTCAGAGGACGGAAGACAGAATGGAACACAAAGTGGCTCCATGGAGGGTGGTTTCTCTTAGAGAGAGGGATGTCTCCCTAGCCTCCAGGCAAGGGCAAGTTCTCACATGGATGCAGCAAAATATAGCTCTCAGGAAAACCAGGATAATAAGCCCCTAAAATGCTTCTCTACTCCTACCTTCTCGGAAATACTTAACATTATATTTCAGGAATGAAAACTGCGATTCCACAAGTAATTAAAAAAAAAATGTTGGTACTTCCCTGGTGTTCCAGTGGTTAAGAATCTGCTTTCCAACGTAGGCTATGTGGGTTCGATCCCTGATTGGGGAACTAAGATCCACATGCTGCAGAGCAAATGAGGCCACGCTCCAGAACAAGAAACCACTCCCATTTTGTCAAAGACCCAGTACAGCCGAAATGTAAAAAAAAAAAAAATAAATAAATAAATAATAAAATAAAATAAAATACGGTGTTGCTCAAAATAGAATAAAATGTTGCTTGATGCAATTTAACCACAATGTAGATAGGACGATGCTAGCTCTGCTCCTAAAAGCAGGTTTCCAGGATAAAAGATGGTATACAGGTTCAAGTGATGTGACAAAGGCCAAAGTAGAGTAACTTAAAAACACGATTGACTGTATTTCCTTCTCATGTTGCAGTCCAAATATAAGCAGTTCAGGGCAGATAGAAGAGATCCATAGCTTTGGTGATGGTCTTAGTCCATTTGGGTTGCTATGACAAAAATACCACAGACTAGAGGTATAAGTAACAAACCTTTATTTCTAACAATCCTGAAGGTTAGGAAGTCCAGGATCAAGGTGTCAGTGGATTGGGTGAGGACCCTGGTTCATAGACCACAGTCTTCCTGCTGTTCTGTCATATGGAGGAACAGGCAAGCAGATCTCTGGAGTGCCTTATATATATAAGAAAATGAATTCCATTCAAAAGACCTTCACCCTTACAACCTAAGAATTTCCCAAAGGCCCCATGTCCTAATACCATCACACTGATGATTAGGATTCAACATACAGATTTTGGCAGGACACAAACATTCAGTCCATCAGTTCAGTTATGTGTCCAGCTCTTGGCAACCCCATGAACCACGGCATGCCAGGCCTCCCTGTCCGTGACCAACTCCCTGAGTTTACCCAAACTCATGTCCATTGAGTCGGTGATGCCATCCAACCATCTCATCGTTTGTCGTCCCCCTCTCCTCCTGCCCTCAATCTTTCCCAGCATCAGGGTCTTTTCAAATGAGTCAACTCTTCGCATGAGGTGGCCAAAATATTGGAGTTCCAGCTTCAGCATCAGTCCTTCCAATGAACATCCAGGCCTGGTCTCCTTTAGGATGCTGTTTGGATCTCCTTGCAGTCCAAGGGACTCTCAAGAGTCTTCTCCAACACCACAGTTCAAAAGCATCAATTCTTCGGCGCTCAGCTTTCTTCACAGTCCAATTCTCACATCCATACATGACCACTGGAAAAACCATAGTCTTGACTAGATGGACCTTAGTCGGCAAAGTAATGTCTCTGCTTTTTAATATGCTTTCTAGGTTGGTCATAACTTTTCTTCCAAGGAGTAAGCATTTTTAATTTCATGGCTGCAGTCACCATCTGCCATGATTTAGCGCCCCCCAAAATAAAGACTGACACTGTTTCCACTGTTTCCCCATCTATTTCCCATGAAGTGATGGGACCAGATGCCATGATCTTCGTTTTCTGAATGTTGAGCTTTAAGCCAACTTTTTCACTCTCCTCTTTCACTTTCATCAAGAGGCTCTTTTAGTTCTTCTTCACTTTCTGCCATAAGGGTGGTGTCATCTGCATATCTGAGGTTATTGATATTTCTCCTGGCAATCTTGATTCCAGCTTGTGCTTCTTCCAGCTCAGTGTTTCTCATGATGTACTCTGCATATAAGTTAAATAAGCAGGGTGACAATACACAGCCTTGATGTACTCCTTTTCCTATTTGTAACCAGTCTGTTCTTCCATATCCAGTTCTCGCTGTTGTTTTCTGACCTGCATACAGGTTTCTCAAGAGGCAGGTCAGGTGGTCTGGTATTCCCATCTCTTTCAGAATTTTCCACAGTTTATTGTGATCCACACAGTCAAAGGCTTTGGCATAGTCAATAAAGCAGAAATAGATGTTTTTCTGGAACTGTCTTGCTTTTTCGATGATCCATCAGATATTGGCAATTTGATCTCTGGTCCCTCTGCCTTTTCTAAAAACAGCTTGAAAATCCTGGCAGGCTGCAGTCTATGGGGCCATGTAGAGTCAGACACAACTAAGCGATTTAGCAGTAGCAGCAGCAGCAGCCACCACCTCAATAAATGGGGGGAATATAGACCTGAGCACACAATGTCCCTTCCCTAGTCCTCCATTATAAAAGGCTCTTCCCTGGCCATCCTCCCACATCATTGCCTCTGAGAAGTCCATTGAGCCAAGGATATATCTCTTCTAGATCTTGCTCTGGTTACCCAGATCTCAGGATTCCCTGCACACAAGGATTCCCCAGATCCACCTTTAAGGTCTGCATGTGCTTCTTCCAAGGACCTTCTTCCCTGATGTAGATATTCCACCAGTGTGTACACACCCCAAGCCCAAGGGGTAGTCGAGGAACGGCTCTTTGCAGGGATTGTAATCAGGTTGGGCTAAGGTATCCTCATCAAGAATAGAATCCAAAAATAGATCTGGGTATATATAGGAATTTAGTATACTATAAATGCAGTATCCCAAATTGATGGAGCAAAGGTGAAGTTTTCAATAAGTAGTGTTCCTATGAATGTCTATCCATTTGGAAAAAATAAAGAAATGTAAGTCTCTACATAAAAATTAATTTCTTTTGGGATATATTCTTTTGAATTGTATGGTTCAAAATGGAGCTGCTAATTTCTTGCAGAATCATACCCCAGCCACTATTAATTAATTGGTCAAATGTAGAGCAAAGCTGGGCTAACTGTAGTAGCCACCACAACTTGTCCAGGGAGTAGCATCTGGCTCACACTGAGGCAACCAGAGCCCTTCCTGGGAGATTCTAAATTAAAAAGAGAAAAAAGAGAGGCATTGAGTCCAGTCCTTCACAAGGGTATAGGTAAGAAGATGTGAGAACAGGAGCTGTAATCGGCCTACGTGTTTATACAACATACTTAATCCTCCATTGTTTTGAATCCTCCTCACATTATGTCTCACTTGCTTCCTCTCTTCTTCCTTCAGAGTCAAATTACCTCTACTTCCTTTTGTCACACAGCATTTTATGCACTTCTCTGTCTGAGCACTTACCAAACTGTTTTGAGTTATCAGTTTACTGTTCATTCCTACAACTAACACTTTTTATTAACAGGAACTATTTTGGGAATGAGGGCTACACCACTGTTGAAATCTGCCTCATGCCTGGAGGAGCCTATAGGCTGAGGAGAAGTTGAGTGGTTAGACTACACGCCTGAGAGGCAGGCTGCCTGGGTTTCAGTTTACTGTTGAGAAGGTCTGTGACTTAAGTAAGATACATAAGTTCTCTGAGCTTGAATGCCTTCATCGGTAAAGTGAAGCTCATAAGAAGAGTTGTGAGAATTAAAGGGGTTCACAAATGTTTGGTATCGCACCTGGCATCTGCAGATCAAGGATGGTTTCTTTCACCTTTTTATGATCAGTGCTCAGCAGAGTATCTGGCACACAGGATTTATTTCAATACATGCTTGTCAAATGAACAACTTTTGTGGCTTTACCAAAAAAAAAAAAAAAGTTATAATGAAGGAGAAATCCTGGAGCCACACCGCCACCTTGTGGAGGGATATTAAGGCTTCAGGAGCATGGTTTTCTGTGCTCAGGAGTTTGTATTCAGCTCTCCCTGCAGCCCCCACCACTGTGTCGCTCACAGCACAGAAGTACAAGGCAGAGTCACTCCAGAGAACAGATGGTTTCTTCAGGTGGAAAGAGGTTTGGCTCTTGTTAAATTCAGCCTCAAAACCGTAGTCGCCTTTAACCAGGCTGTCCCCAGAGATGTACTTCAGAAGGAACTGGAGACCTTGATGGCGATGCTGGACATACCAAAAAAGATAAGGGCTCCCCGAAACTGAATAGGTGCACTTCACAGTCACTGGATCACCTTCTGCGACAGGGACCTCATCTTCTGGCTGAGTCACCGACTGAGCTCTCAGTCCCCCTGTAAAGTAATGCACATCAGTGAAGCTTCTGAAAAAGAACGTAAGCGGGTAATACAAGTGGAAAACGGGAAGGGAATATCACTCACTGAGTGTAAACAGAACCCCAAGTGTCCAGATGTGTGCAGAGGCCATGGCTCAAGCTGGGCTGGATGGGGGCTCTCTTGCAGCTCACCTTTGCTGGAGATACGGCACCACCCCCAGAGACTAAGTTCTTCACGAGCACAGCGTTTTACAAATGCCCCTGGTGCTTCCTGGCAACTGTATCTTCTCCTTGTAGAGCAAGCTCTTCCCTCAGACCTCAGTGAGAAGCAAGACTGCAGCACCTCCTGCACTCAAGACAAACCGCGCACTGCAGCGCCCCCTAGAGCCCACTTAGAATCAGGAGACTTTCCAGTCTAGTAGCTGAGCAGCTTAACTAGTGACTCAGCTGTAAAGGATCCGCCTGCCAATGCAGGAGACTCAGGTTCCACCTTGTGTCAGGAAGATCCTCTGGAGGAGAAAATGACAACCCACTCCAGTATTCTTGCCTGGAAATTCCATGGACAAAGGAGCCTTGCGGGTTCCAGTCCATGGAGTCACAAAGAGTCAGATA
>NW_024071527.1:0-7211 GCF_014754425.2 Oryx dammah
AAAAAAGAAATGCTAGTTTGAAAAGATGTCTGCACCTCAATGTTATTAACAGCATGATTTACAATAGCTAAGGTATGGAAGCAACCTAAATGTTCATCAACAAATAAATGGATTTAAAAGATGTGGTGTAACTGAGGAAACCAGAATTGAAAGAGACACATGTACCCCCAATGTTCATTGCAGCACTGTTTACAATAGCTAGGACATGGAAGCAACCTAGATGTCCATCAGCAGATGATAGGCTCAATAAAGGACAGAAATGTTATGGACCTAACAGAAGCAGAAGATATTAAGAAGAGGGGGCAAGAATACACAGAAGAATGGTACAAAAAAGATCTTCAAGACTTGGATAATCACGATGATGTGATCACTAATCTAGAGCCAGACATCCTGGAATGTGAAGTCAAGTGGGCCTTAGAAAGCATCACTATGAACAAAGCTAGTGGAGGTGATGGAATTCCAGTAGAGCTATTTCAAATCCTGAAAGATGATGCTGTGGAAGTGCTGCACTCAGTATGCCAACAAATTTGGAAAACTCAGCAGTGGCCACAAGACTGGAAAAGGTCAGTTTTCATTCCAATCCCAAAGAAAGGCAATGCCAAAGAATGCTCAAACTACCACACAATTGCACTCATCTCACATGCTAGTAAAGTAATGCTCAAAATTCTCCAAGCCAGGCTTCAGCAATAGGTGAGCCGTGAACTCCCTGATGTTTAAGGTGGTTTTAGAAAAGGCAGAGGAACCAGAGATCAAATTGCCAACATCCGCTGGATCATGGAAAAAGCAAGGGAGTTCCAGAAAAACATCTATTTCTGCTTTATTGACTATGCCAAAGCCTTTAACTGTGTGGATCACAATAAACTGTGAAAAATTCTGAAAGAGATGGGAATACCAGACCACCTAACCTGCCTCTTGAGAAATCTGTATGCAGGCCATGAAGCAACAGTTAGAACTGGACATGGCACAACAGACTGGTTCCAAATAGGAAAAGGAGTGTGTCAAGGCTGTATATTGTCACCCTGCTTATTGAAATTCTATGCAGAGTACATCATGAGAAATGTTGGACTGGAAGAAACACAAGCTGGAATCAAGATTGCCGGGAGAAACATCAATAACCTCAGATATGCAGATGACACCACCCTTATGGCAGAAAGTGAAGAGGAGCTAAAAAGCCTCTTGATGAAAGTGAAAGTGGAGAGTGAAAAAGTTGGCTTAAAGGTCAACATTCAGAAAACAAAGATCATGGCATCTGGTCCCATCACTTCATGGGAAATAGATGGGGAAACAGTGGAAACAGTGTCAGACTTTATTTTTCTGGGCTCCAAAATCACTGCAGATGGTGACTGCAGCCATGAAATTAAAAGACGCTTATTCCTTGGAAGAAAAGTTATGACCAACCTAGATAGTATATTCAAAAGCAGAGACATTACTTTGCTGACTAAGGTCCGTTTAGTCAAGGCTGTGGTTTTTCCTGTGGTCATGTATGGATGTGAGAGTTGGACTGTGAAAAAGGCTGAGCGCCGAAGAATTGATGCGTTTGAACTGTGGTGTTGGAGAAGACTCTTGAGAGTCCCTTGGACTGCAAGGAGATCCAACCAGTCCATTCTAAAGGAGATCAGCCCTGGGTGTTCCTTGGAAGGAATGATGCTAAAGCTGAAGCTCCAGTACTTTGGCCACCTCATGTGAAGAGTTGACTCATTGGAAAAGACTTTGATGCTGAGAGGGATTGGGGGCAGGAGAAGAAGGGGACGACAGAGAATGAGATGGCCAGATGGCATCACCAACTTGATGGATGCGAGTCTGAGTTAACTCTGGGAGTTGTTGATGGACAGGGAGGCCTCGCGTGCTGCGATTCATGGGGTCGTAAAGTGTAGGACACGACTGAGCGACTGAACTGAACTGATGTTGGCTGTAGTTTTAGTTTTTGAGGAAAATCCATACTGTTTTCCATAGTGACTGTATTAATTTACATTCCCATCATAAGGGTACCAGGGTTCCCTTTTTTCCACATCATCACTATGATCAATATTTGTTTTTGATAATAGCAGTTTTGACAGGTGTGAGATGATATCTCATTGTGGTCTTGATTTGCATTTCTTTGATGATTAGTGAATTAAGCATCTTTTAATGTGTTGGTTGGCCATCTGTATATCTTCGGGAAAATGTCTATTTATGACTTCTGCCCACTTTTAAATCAGGTCATTTGTTGTTTTCAGTTCAGTTCAGTCTCTCAGTCATGTCTGACTCTGCGACTCCATGATTCGCAGCACGCCAGGCCTCCCTATCCATCACCAACTCCCGGAGTTCACTCAAAGTCACGTCCATCAAGTTGGTGATGCCATCCAACCATCTCCTTCTCTGTCGTCCCCTTTTCCTCCTGCCCCCAATCCCTCCCAGCATCAGAGTCTTTTCCAATGAGTCAGCTTTTCACATGATGTGGCCAAAGTACTGGAGTTTCAGCTTTAGCATCATTCCTTCTGAAGAACACCCAGGGCTGATGTCCTTTAGGATGGACTGGTTGGATCTCCTTGCAGTCCAAGGGACTCTCAAGAGTCTTCTCCAACATCACAGTTCAAAAGCATCAATTCTTCGGTGCTCAGCCTTCTTCACAGTCCAACTCTCACATCCATACATGACCACAGGAAAAACCACAGCCTTGACTAGATGGACCTTTATTGGCAAAGTAATGTCTGTGCTTTTCAATATGCTATCTAGGTTGGTCACAACTTTTCTTCCAAGGAGTAAACTTCTTTTAATTTCATGGCTGCAGTCACCATCTGCAGTGATTTTGGAGACCAAAAAAATAAAGTCTGATACTGTTTCCATTGTTTCCCCATCTATTTCCCATGAAGTGATGGGACCAGATACCATGATCTTCGTTTTCTGAGTGTTGAGCTTTAAGCCAACTTTTTCACTCTCCTCTTTCACTTTCATCAAGAGGCTTTTTAGTTTCTCTTCACTTTCTGCCATAAGGGTGGTGTCATCTGCATATCTGAGGTTATTGATCTATTTTAAATTTTGTTAGAGTATGCCATTGAGTAAATTGAGTGTACTCAGGAAGTATATAGTCTGAGTCCATAAATATTTGCAAATGTCCTTACTTACTCTCTTATGTAAATAACTTAGCTGGCCATAGACTCCATTATTGTTTTATTTTATTTTATTTAGGATTTAGGCTTGCATATAAGAAAAGTGAACTCCGGGCATTGGTGATGGACAGGGAGGCCTGGCGTGCTGTGTTTCATGGGGTTGCAGAGTCGGACATGACTGAGTGACTGAACTGAACTGAACTGATAAGAAAAGTATGCTATTTTAAATTTTGTTCTTTAATTTCTCTCTCTGGAGACATTTAGGATTTTCTCTTTATCTTATATTACTGAACAAACCGTTTTCCTTTATTTCTTCCTTTTCTCATTTATCTTATTAAATTTACTCTTTGACTAAAGTTTTTCTACAGACAAAAGGCAGGCAGAGAATATGGGAGTGGTCCATTCTGGGAAGGCCCCACAGGGTCTTGCTCAGTTACAATTCTCCCCTTTTCTTTAACACTCTTCAGTCTTGAGGGGAACATGTGTAGAACAAGAGAGGGAATACATTTTTGGATTGTGAGGTTAATCATAAACTCAACAGAAGAGCTCAGTTTTAGTTTGTTTTTCTGTTTCAGTTTCCCAAACTCTTTGAGGGAATGAGGTGATGACAATTCTGGCTACTTTCTGCTGAAATGGGGGCAGAGGCCTAACTAATTTGGGAAATGTACAGATTGGGAATAGTTTCTAGTTCCAAGCTTAGCATCAATATTTTGCATTATGAAAGCATTACTTCTCTTTTTGATTGTTTTGTTGTAGCACTGGATAAACATTTGAAAATTAGTACACATATTACAATGAGGATAATGATCAAAATATGTTTTTGCAGTATTTCTCAAAAGAGTTCTCCTATTTTAGATGGTGTCCAGGAAAATAAGTTTTGGAATGTTTTCTCTTTACATAATTCAGTAATCAAGTAGCCTTTTGGATTATTGTATATTTGGGTTTTAACTTTTCCAGGGGTACTAATTTTATATAATAAGAGCTATTGGCCACTATATATTTCTCCCCTATTTTGGTCAAAATAGAATTTAGACTACTTTTAATAGCTAATACTACTATGACTGAAGAATTTAGTGCCTTTTTTCTGGGAGACTATAGCATAAGATCATTCACTACTACTATTTCTAGTGTATTAGTCACTCAGTCATGCCTGACTCTTTGGGACCCCATGGACTGTAGCCTGCCAGGCTCCTCTGTCCATGAGATTCTCCCAGCAAGAATACTGGAATGGGTAGCTATTCCTTTTTCCAGGGGATCCTCTTGATCCAGAGATCAAACCTGGGTCTTCTGCATTGCAGACAGATTATTTACACTCTGATTCATCAAGGAAACCTAGTAGTAGTCCCATTTGTCACTACCATTTCTAAAGTGGGAAAAGATTTTATAGTGATAAGGAGAGCTTGAGACTATAAGGTTGCAATTGGCAGTTGTTAGACATTGTTTTGAGAAGTGGAAACAGTGTCAGACTTCATTTATTGGGGCTCCAAAATCACTGCAGATGGTGACTGCAGCCATGAAATTAAAAGACGCTTACTCCTTGGAAGAAAAGTTATGACTAACCTAGATAGCATATTGAAAAGCACAGACATTACTTTGCCAACAAAGGGCCATCTAGTCAAAGCTATGGTTTTTCCTGTGGTCATGTATGGATGTGAGAGTTGGACTGTGAAGAAGGCTGAGCACCGAAGAATTGATGCTTTTGAACTGTGATGTTGGAGAAGACTCTTGAGAGTCCCTTGGACTGCCAGGAGATCTAACCAGTCCATTCTAAAGGAGATCAGCCCTGGGTGTTCCTTGGAAGGAATGACACTGAAGCTGAAACTCCAGTACTTTGGCCACCTCATGCGAAGAGTTGACTGATTGGAAAAGACTCTGATGCTGGGAGGGATTGGGGGCAGGAGGAGACGGGGACGACAGAGGATGAGATGGCTGGATGATGTGAATTTGAGTGAACTCCGGGAGATGGTGATGGACAGGGAGGCCTCGCGTGCTGCAATTCATGGGGTCTTAAAGAGTCGGACACGACTGAGCAACTGCACTGAGCTGAATAAAGTTTAGAAAACTCAAGTTCTTGGTAATGTAGGAATGTGTTTGAACTCATATCCACAATGGCTACCGAGCTCTATTTTGGATGTTTGAACTATAGTTATTCCATTCTGATTTTTTAAATGCATTTTTTTCTTAATGGTTAAAGCAGATGTAAATGCATATTTAAAAGGCCACAAACAGGCTATTTTGGTTAGCCTAAAGCCAGAAAGACCCTACATACCTCAATATGTAAAAGTTTCTTTCATGATTTTGCCCTTTTGATTCTGAATCTTTCAATAGAAAGCATTGATGATCAGAATATCTGTCCCTTGTTGCTGGGGTAGTTCAGCTGCCTGCCACAGGGTTAGATCATGTCCTCTATTTTAGACCTCCTTTCTATTTGTCTAGTTATCCATGTTGGGGGAAAACTAATCAGATATTGCAGACAGGCTCAGAGGTATGTTAATGGGGAAACATTTTATAGGCTATACATTTTATCAATCATACTCAATTGTCACATGAGCATTGTACTTGTGCTTTCAGCAATAAATTTTAGCCAGCAGTATTACACATCATAGTGGTAATACTCTGTAAAACTTCATTAGAGAATTTTATTTCTATCATAACTACTGAGGGCAACAGTGTGGTTTAAAAGTAAAACAATAACTTTCTTTTCTTTTTTTACATACTGCTTCTATATATATATAATTCTAGAAAACATACAGTAATCTCTAGTAATTACAAAATCAGTTGTTGGCTGAGAGTAGGAGTTGGGGCTCGGGGAAGCACAGGATTACACAGTGAATATATTGGAGATGATAAATACGTTCATTGTTTTCGTTGTGATGATGATATCACAATTATATGCGTACACCAAAAGTAAAATCTATTATATAGTTTTAATATGTGAAATTTATTGTATGTCATTTGAAAGTATTTTTAAATGTTTAAAATTGTCATAAAATACATACAACATCAATTTTAAAAAAGTCAGATGAGGAACAACCTTAATTCCATCTGTGATATTAATTTCCCTTAACCATGTAACCTAACACATTCACAAATTCTGGGATTAGAATATAATTATCTTTGAAGGGTCATTATTCTATATACAACTCAGTAAATGGTAGCTATTAATTAGTTATTACTTGGAATTTTTTCTAGACTTCCATTATGTGACAACATATAGTTGTTGTTACTGAAATGACTGAAACAGTAACTTTCAGTGTTGACAGGGAGAAAAACATTTGGTAAACAACTTAGATTTGTATGTCAGATCTTAAGGCCTGTCTGGGTCAGTTGCATATCACTGCTGTTGTCTTCTCATCCTGGTATGAATATTGTTTGGGGATAGCAGTCCTTTCTACAGACCAGCCCAATGTAGTGGCCTTTCTTAAGTAGGTAATATAAATTTAAGAGTTAATTTCCTTCAGTTTCTTAGTGCATGATGTACTTAAGGATACCTGATATCATCTTTCATCTAGGTTGGAGACAATCCTTTAAATTATGCTTCTTCCAGTATGCATAATCCCCTGATTATAGATCAGGGGGCATCTGATCTTCACCCCAAAATAGATTACAGTGATCAGTTTCAGAAACAAGCTTAGAATATCTTTTTATTTTATTTTTTTTTAGGGAGTTTTTTTTTTTTTTTTTTTTACTTTACAATTCTGTATTGGTTTTGCCATACATTGACATGAATCCACCATGGGTGTACATGCGTTCCCAAACATGAACCCCCTTCCCAACCCCCTCCCCACAACATCTCTCTGGGTCTTCCCCGCGTACCAGCCCCAAGCGTGCCATATCCTGCATCGGACATAGACTGGCAATTTGATTCTTACATGATATTATACATGTTTCAATGCCCTTCTCCCAAATCATCACACCCTCTCCCTCTCCCACTGAGTCCAAAAGTCCGCTATACACATCTGTGTCTTTTTTGCTGTCCTGCATACAGGGTCATCATTGCCATCTTTCTAAATTCCATATATATGTGTTAGTATACTATATTGGTGTTTTTCTTTCTGGCTTACTTCACTCTGTATAATCGGCTCCAGTTTCATCCATCTCATCAGAACTGATTCAAATGTA
>NW_024071528.1:0-7210 GCF_014754425.2 Oryx dammah
GGACTGTAGCCTGCCGGGTCCCTCTGTCCATGGGGACTCTCCAGGCATGAATACTGGAGTGGGTTGCCATGCCCCCCTCCAGGGCATCTTCCCAACGCAGGGATGGCACCCAGGTCTCCCGCACTGAAGGCGGGTTCTTTACCAGCTGAGCCACCAGGGGAGCCCACATTGATACATCGGTTCGGTTCAGTTCAGTCACTCAGTCGTGTCCGACTCTCTGTGACCCCAGGGACGGCAGCACGCCAGGCCTCCCTGTGCATCACCAACTCCCAGAGTTTACCCAGACTCATGCCCATTGAGTTGGTGATGCCATCCAACCATCTCATCCTCTGTTGTCCACTTCTCCTCTTGCCCTCAATCTATCCCAGCATCAGGGTCTTTTCAAATGAGTCAGTTCTTTGCATCAGGTGGCCAAAATACTGGAGTTTCAGCTTCAACATCAGTCCTTCCAATGAACATTCAGGACTGATCTCCTTTAGGATGGATTGATTGGATCTCCCTGCAGTCCAAGGGACTCTCAAGAGTCTTCTCCAGCACCACAGTTCAAAAGCATCAATTCTTCAGTGCTCAGCTTTCTTCACAGTCCAACTCTCAACATCCATACATGACTACTGGAAAGACCATAGCCTTGATAGTTTGTCCCAATTAATAAAAATAAAAGTGTACATGTCAGAAATGTTAAAAATTGTATGGACTTTTATCCATTTAAAGCAGCGGTCCTCAGCCATTTTGGTATCAGAGACTGATCTCATGAAAGACAGTTTTCTCCATAGACCTGGGATTAGGGGGATGGTTTTGGGATGATTCAAGTGCATTACATTTATTGTGCACTTTATTTTTAATCTAATGCCACTGCTGATCTAAGAGGAGGTACTGTTCTGAGGCCTGGAGGTTGGGAACCAGTGATTTAAAGGACTCTGCCTTTACATAAATTAGTTTCATCAGAACAAGACATATTCTTCATGAAAATTGGGTCTGATTTATGTCAGAAAGGAGAAGATGCTGAACTAGTTTGGGGCGACTTAGATTCCTGTCCTGACTGGTTGGATCTCCTTGCAGCCCATCCTGAAGGAAATCAGTCCTGAATATTCATTGGAAGGACTGATGCTGAAGCTGAAGCTGAAATCCTTTGGCCACCTGATGCGAAGAACTGACTCATTGGAAAAGACCCTGATGCTGGGAAAGATTGAGGGCAGGAGGAGAAGGGGATGACAGAGGATGAGATGGTTGGATGGCATCACTGACTCAATGGACCTGACTTTGAGTAAACTCTGGGAGTTGGTGGTGGATAGGGAGGCCTAGCGTGCTGCAGTCCATGGGGTCGCAAAGAGCTGGACATGACTGAGAGGCTGGACATGACTGAGAGACTGAACTATATTGAACTGTACAGACCCATTCAAGATGCTGTACATTTCTCAGTTTATTTATTTACTACATGAAAAGATGGAAGTGAATTGGTTAATTATATTCTCTGTGGGTTCTAAACCTCTCTACTTGGTAGAAAGGATTAGAAACCTGAGCCACTATAAGAATGTTGAACCATACATTGTGGGTGTACTAGTAGAGGTGTCTCCTGAGAGTGTACTGATCAATATGTACAAGTAATTAAAATCCCTTTTAAAACAGTATTTACAAACATAGTACTTCCCTCGTGGCTCAGATGGTAAAGCATCTGCCTACAATGCAGGAGACCCAGGTTCAATCCCTGGGTCAGGAAGATCCCCTGGAGAAGTAAATGGCAATCCGCTCCAGTATTCTTGCCTGGAAAATTCCATGGACGGAGAAGCCTGGTAGGCTACAGTCCATGGGGTCGCAGAGTCAGACATGACTGAACCACTTTCTTTCTTTCTTTTTCTTACAGACATAACTCAATAAATTCATTTTTTTTTCAGTCTCATCCCCACATTTCATAAAGTTTCATAAAATCTTATGATTTTAGAGTTGTTAGCTTGAATTATACAACTAATAGCTTCTGAGTTTATTAACTTATAAGAAACATAACCTAAAACCCAATATATAATTCTGGGCTATGGTGACCCAGTTGAGGTCTTTTAACTTCCTACCTACGTGAAAGACTAGACAACCTTCCTAGTTAGAACTTCCACACTTTATTGTCTTGTTGCTATCCTCAAACTGCAACATTTGGTATAAACTTGGTGAAACATGATAATTATCTTAAGGCAGGGCTGTAATTTGCTTAAGCCTTTCAGTCTTGAAAAAAAAATGCCTTACAGCAGAATATTATTCATCCTTTAAAAAGGAGGAAATCCTGCCATTTGTGAAAAACATGGATGAGCCTGGAGGGTATTGTATTAACTGAAGTAATGCAGTCTCAGAGGCACAAATACTACATTCCACTTATATGAGCTACCTAACATTGTCAAACTCATAGAAATGAGGATAGAATGATGGTTTCTAGGGATGCAGGGAAGGGGGAAATAGGGTGTTCAACAAATATGAATATTCTGTTATGCAAGATGAATAACTTCTAGACCTGCTGTACAACATAACACCTACAGTTAATAGTACTACATTGTGTACTTAGATGGAGAAGGCGATGGCAACCCACTCCAGTACTCTTGCCTGGAAAATCCCATGGACAGAGGAGCCTGGTAGACTGTAGTCCATGCAGTCACGAAGAGTCGGACACGACTGAGCGACTTCACTTTCACTTTTCACTTTCATGCATTGGAGAAGGAAATGGCAACCCACTCCAGTGTTCTTGCCTGGAGAATCCCAGGGATGGGGGAACCTGGTGGGCTGCCGTCTATGGGGTCGCACAGAGTTGGATACGACTGAAGCAACTTAGCAGCAGCAGCAGCAGCAGTGTACTTAGAATTATGTTGTCAGTAGATCCCATGTTAAGTTTCCTTATCACAAAACAAAATGAAACAAGACAGAAAAAACCCAGAGATACATGGAAAATTTGGGGGGTGATGGACATGTCTATCTCCTTAATTGTGGTGATGAGTTCACAGGTGGTGTATACATATGTTCAAACTCATCAAATTTGTATGCATTAAATATATATAAACTAATATGTTGAATATGCATTATATTGCATGCAACATTAGGTATGTGTGTGACAATGTATGCATTAAATATGTTCAAGTATATATAAGTATATATTAATATAAATTATTTACATTAAATTTGTATAATTATACCTCAGTAAAGCAGTTTTTTAAAAAAATAACAAAGAATGGTTGATATTCACATAGGAGCAATAGCGTGAAGCTTTTAACACTTCTCCAGCTGAAGGGCAAGAGTTGGAAAAGGTATTACCAAAATTTGTGAGAACTAGCTCTTTGGAAGTGGGCCTGCCCAATGGCAGAGCTAGTTATACAGGGATTCAGAAATTGCCCAAGATGTGGCTCTGGAGCATGTAAGAAATGGAGGGAATATCCACCAACCCTTTTTCTCCTAACTTATGTCTAGTTAATGTTCCTCTTTGGCTGAACTCGAAATGAAGTTAACAGAGCCTTGGGAGATGGAGTTTGAATGGTATGAAAGTGAAAGTGAAGGCGGTCAGTTGTGTCCAACTCTTTGCGACCCCATGGAATGTAGCCTACCAGCCTCCTCTGTCCATGGGATTTTCCAGGCAAGAGTACTGGGTTGGCCAAAAAGTTCGTTTGGGTTTTTCTGTAAGATGTTATGGAAAAAACCTGAATGAGCTTTTTGGCCAACCCAATACAACTTTCCAAGGCACAGAATGACTAGAGAAGGGCAGAAAATGAAGCAGAGTGTGTGACTAGAAGAGTGACTAGCTTAGCCTGTGTGTTTGTCTTGCCATCCAATGGTCATGAATACCTTGATTCTAGCACTTATCTGTGCCAAATATCCACTTAAGAGACCATAAATAAGTAACCCTTTGTGTTTCCTTGCATTATGTAAAAGGGATTTTTCAGGATACTTTTGTTCTTGTTTTTTATTTTGTTTTTCCTTCTTGAAGTCCCATATTCTTACTGAACTGGCTATCTACCCTCTGAGTCAATTGTGTTGGTGGTTTTATTTTAAAGAGTTATTGAGTGAAGAAAATTTTCACATTACATCTGAAAAATGGCATTATAATAAGACTATCTTGAGGGTACTTCTCAGTCCTTTCTGAATCCTTCTGATTCTGTTCATGTTTGTACTTTGTAAATTAATTCTCATGTTGAAATGAAGCCTGAGGCCTTGCCTTACTGACTCCTATTGGACAATAAGATAAATTTGCCAATTCATCAGGGTTCGCTCTATGATCAGATTTGATTTTATTCTTATGTACCTTAATTGTGAAGTGTTATTTATGACTTACTCTGTCATCATCCATTAAGAGGTTTAATGAAAAGAAATATAAATCTTATCTACTAAGGCAGAAAAATGGGTTAGATTTTATGTTCCTTATGCTGTGCCAATTCTCTTTTCATGAGAAACTAGATATAAAGCAAAAACTTGAGTCATAATTGAGTTCCTAGTGTGATCAAAATAGCATGGAGCTGACATTTGTATTCATAGATCAGATTCAACAATCGGTGTGATTATGAAAGAAATATTTTACTTTTCTATATCTCAGATGCCATATCAATAAAATATGAGAACTGAAGTGCTTTATATTTAATATTGCATTCAGCTCATAATATTCTTAATCAGGAAGTAAATTGAAGGTTACCAAAGGCTTTTTCTTCCAGTCAATACCCTATAATATGAACAATGAAAAAACAAAGAAGTTGGCACTGCATTATAAAATGATTTTTATTTCCACATAAAAATCTGTTTTTGACTCATTCTGTTGAAACATTGTTCTCTTGCCTGATTTGAAAAAAAAAAAAAAAGAAAAAAGAAAACAGAAAACATACTGAGCAATAGAAAACATTGAACTTGTGATGTTTCCTTTTCCTGGATTGAGAAGTGGTTTCTTAAAACTTGTTTGTGCTCCCAGGTCAGCAGAACCAGCCAATTTATTACCTCTTTCAGCTAAGCATCAACACTTCATTTCAGTGACTGTGATGATCATAGTATTTTAAGTTTGACTGATGCCCTTTTTGTAAATTATGGTGTAAATATCCACCAGGAGTTCAAAAATGATGAAAAGAAACTCTTTGTGCCACTTGACATCAAAAGATCTTGAAAGCAGATGAAGTAGTACTGTCAGGAAAAAAATGGCAATAAGAAAGGAAAAAGAATGGAGAATGAGACATGAGGGACCCTAAAGAAAGCAGTTGGAGTCCTCCTTTTTCAAATAACTGGTATGAAAGAAAAAAAGTCTTAGCTCATTATATTTTCTTCCATTTTCTTGTTTTTCCCATTTTCCTGATTACTTGAAACTGTTTGTTTGTATTAAAAATTAAAATATTTCTTTCAGTAAATATTGGTCATCAAAAGTATCTTATTTGGTCATTAGGTGTTTTATGCATTTCAAAAACAAACATAACTTACAACCAGACATGGACATTTGAAACTGACTGTAATACACTGTCGGATAATTTAGTCTGGAAGGTGATTTTAAATTCACTTTTGCTTTCTTCAGCTCCTCATTTCCATTAAGAAACTTCCAAAGGGCTACATTCTTTCAAAAAATTTCAATTTATTTCTTTATATTCTTGGAGAGTTTATTATTAGAACAAAGCTCTCCCATGGGGTTGGAGAGTAGCACATTATTTATAATGAAAGGGCTAGGACTGGTAGCCATTTCTTATCACATGAAGTTGTAATTCTCAAATTCCATGGGCTTTTCTTTTCTCAATCACTCCCTGGAGGGATGAATGAAGGATTAAGCAATATCGGAAGATCTTGGAGTCTAATTTGCCAAGGAAGCAGTAGAACAACATGAGGAATGGGAAAGGGGAGAAAAGAAGAATGAAGTAATCTTAATTTTACCCTTTCTTTTTAAACTGAAGAATATGTTTTGTATTCTTTTTTTTTTTAAATTTATTTATTTATTTATTTTTAATTTTTACTTTACAATTCTGTATTGGTTTTGGCATAGATTGACATGAATCCATCACAGGTGTACATGCGTTCCCAAACATGAACCCCCCCCCCAACCCCCCTCCCCACAACATCTCCCTGGGTCATCCCCGCACGTCAGCCCCAAGCGTGTCATATCCTGCATCAGACATAGACTGGCATTTCGATTCTTACATGATATTATACATGTTTCAATGCCATTCTCCCAAATCATCACACCCTCTCCCTCTCCCTCTGAGTCCAAAAGTCCGCTATACACATCTGTGTCTTTTTTGCTGTCCTGCATACAGGGTCATCATTGCCATCTTCCTAAATTCCATATATATGTGTTTGTATACTGTATTGGTGTTTTTCTTTCTGGCTCACTTCACTCTGTATAATCGGCTCCAGTTTCATCCATCTCATCAGAACTGATTCAAATGTATTCTTTCTAATGGCTGAGTAATACTCCATTGTGTATATATACCACAGCTTTCTTATCCATTCATCTACTGATGGACATCTAGGTTGTTTCCATGTCCTAGCTATTATAAACAGTGCTGCAATGAACATTGGGGTACATGTGTCTCTTTCAATTCTGGTTTCCTCTGTGTGTATGCCCAACAGTGGGATTGCTGGGTCATAAGGCATTTCTATTTGCAATTTTTTAAGGAATCTCCACACTGTTCTCCATAGTGGCTGTACTAGTTTGCATTCCCACCAACAGTGTAGGAGGGTTCCCTTCTCTCCACACCCTCTCCAGCATTTATTGCTTGCAGATTTTTGGATCGCAGACATTCTGACTGGTGTGAAGTGGTACCTCATTGTGGTTTTGATTTTCATTTCTCTAATAATGAGTGATGCTGAGCATCTTTTCATGTGTTTGTTAGCCATCCGTATGTCTTCTTTGGAGAAATGTCTATTTAGTTCTTTGGCCCATTTTTTGATTGGGTTGTTTATTTTTCTGGAATTGAGCTGCAGGAGTTGCTTGTATATTTTTGAGATTAGTTGTTTGTCAGTTGCTTCATTTGCTATTATTTTCTCCCATTCGGAAGGCTGTCTTTTCACTTTGCTTATGTTTTCCTTTGTTGTGCAGAAGCTTTTAATTTTAATTAGATCCCATTTGTTTATTTTTGCTTTTATTTCCAGAATTCTGGGAGGTGGATCATAGAGGATCCTGCTGTGGTTTATGTCGGAGAGTGTTTTGCCTATGTTCTCCTCTAAGAGTTTTATACTTTCTGGTCTTACATTTAGATCTTTAATCCATTTTGAGTTTATCTTT
>NW_024071529.1:0-7198 GCF_014754425.2 Oryx dammah
TTAATATCTTCTGCTTCTGTTAGGTCCATACCATTTCTGTCCTTTATCGAGCCCATCTTTGCATGAAATGTTCCCTTGGTATCTCTAATTTTCTTGAAGAGATCTCTAGTCTTTCCCATTCTGTTGTTTTCCTCTATTTCTTTGCATTGATCGCTGAGGAAGGCTTTCTTATCTCTCTTTGCTATTCTTTGGATCTCTGCATTCAAATGGGAATATCTTTCCTTTTCTCCTTTGCTTTTCTCCGCTCTTCTTTTCACAGCTATTTGTAAGGCCTCCTCAGACAGCCATTTTGCTTTTTTGCATTTCTTTTCCATGGGGATGGTCTTGGTCCCTGTCTCCTGTACAATGTCACGAACCTCATTCCATAGTTCATCAGGCACTCTATCTATCAGATCTAGGCCCTTAAAACTGTTTCTCACTTCCACTGTATAATCATAAGGGATTTGATTTAGGTCATACCTGAAAGGTCTAGTGGTTTTCCCTACTTTTTTCAATTTGAGTCTGAATATGGTAACAAGGAGTTCATGATCTGAGCCACAGTCAGCTCCTGGTCTTGTTTTTGTTGACTGTATAGAGCTTCTCCATCTTTGGCTGCAAAGAATATAATCAGTCTGATTTTGGTGTTGACCATCTGGTGATGTCCATGTGTAGAGTCTTCTCTTGTGTTGTTGGAAGAGGGTGTTTGCTATGACCAGTGCATTTTCTTGGCAAAGCTCTATTAGTCTTTGCCCTGCTTCATTCTGCATTCTGAGGCCAAATTTGCCTGTTATTCCAGGTGTTTCTTGACTTCCTACTTTTGCATTCCAGTCCCTATAATGAAAAGGACATCTTTTTTGGGTGTTAGTTCTAAAAAGTCTTGTAGGTCTTCATAAAACTATTCAACTTCAGCTTCTTCAGCATTACTGGTTGGGGCATAGACTTGGATAACTGTGATATTGAATGGTTTGCCTTGGATACGAACAGAGATCACTCTGTTGTTTTTGAGATTGCATCCAAGTACTGCATTTCAGACTCTTTTGTTGACCATGATGGCTACCCCATTTCTTCTGAGGGATTCCTGCCTGCAGTAGTAGATATAATGGTCATCTGAGTTAAATTCACCCATTCCAGTCCATTTTACTTCGCTGATTCCTAGAATGTTGACGTTCACTCTTGCTGTCTCTTGTTTGACCACTTCCAATTTGCCTTGATTCATGGATCTGACATTCCAGGTTCCTATGCAATATTGCTCTTTACAGCATCGGACCTTGCTTCTATCACCAGTCACGTCCACAGCTGGGTATTGTTTTTGCTTTGGCTTCATCCCTTCATTCCAAGGTAAGAGAAACCCAAGTAAGATGGTAGGTGTTGCAAGAGGGCATCAGAGGGCAGACACACTGAAACCATACTCACAGAAAACTAGTCAATCTAATCACACTAGGATCACAGCCTTGTCTAACTCAATGAAACCAAGCCATGCCTGCAGGGCAGCCCAAGACAGGCGGGTCATGGTGGAGAGGTCTGACAGAATATGGTCCACTGGAGAAGGGAATGGCAAACCACTTCGGTATTCTTGCCTTGAGAACCCCATGAACAGTATGAAAAGGCAAAATGATAGGATACTGAAAGAGGAACTCCCCAGGTCAGTAGGTGCCCAATATGCTACTGGAGATCAGTGGAGAAAACATTACTGTGTGGAAAATCTGTTCATTCGGAAGTGCAAGCCATGACAGTAGTAGAGTACTTGAATACCATCACCATACAATAGACTTTTAAAGAATTAAGGCACAGAGATCATGGCAGTCTTGATCCAAATATTTTCTGTTTCCTTCTTTAGATTACAGTGTATCTGCAAATTCCAAGTTAGTTATTATTACAGCAGGTGCACGGCAGCAAGAGGGAGAAAGTCGCCTTAACCTGGTCCAACGTAATGTGGATATCATGAAGTCAGCCATTCCTGCCATAGTCCAAAATAGTCCTGACTGTAAGATGCTTATTGTTTCAAATCCAGGTGAGTCTTTTCTATTCCTTTTAACTGCATAGGATGATATTTCCTTTCAGATCAGTTACTCAGTCATGTCCGACTCTCTGCGACCCCACAGACTGTAGCACGCCAGGCCTCCCTGTCTGTCAGCAACTCCCAGAGCTTACTCAAACTCATGTCCATCGCATTAGTGATAGTATCCAACCATCTCATCTTCTGTCATCCCCTTCTCCTCCTGCCTTCAGTCTTTCCCAGCATCAAGGGTCTTTTCCAATGAGTCGGCTCTTCGCATGAGGTGGCCAAAGTATTGGAGGTTCAGCTTCAGCATCAGTCCTTCCAATGAATATTCAGGACTGATTTCCTTTGGGATGGACTGGTTGGATCTCCTTGCATTCCAGGGGACTCTCAAGAGTTTTCTCCAACACCACAGTTCAAAAGCATCAATTCTTTAGCACTCAGCTTTCTTTATAGTCCAACTTCCACATCCATACATGACTACATAGCTTTGACTAGACAGACCTTTGTTGGCAAAGTAATGTCTGCTTTTTAATATGCTATCTAGGTTGGTCATAACTTTTGTTCTAAGAAGCAAGTGTCTTTTAATTTCATGGGTGCAGTCACCATCCGTGATGATTTTGGAGCCCCCCAAAATAAAGTCTGACTCTTGTTTCCACTGTTTCTCCATCTATTTGCCATGAAGTGATGGGACCGGATGCCATGATCTTAGTTTTCCTAATGTTGAGTTTTAAGCCAACATTTTTACTCTCCTCTTTCATTTTCATCAAGAGGCTCTTTAGTTCTTTACTTTCTACCTTAAGGGTGGTGTCATCTGTGTAACTGAGCTTATTGATATTTCTCCAAGCAGTCTTGATTCCAGCTTGTGCTTCATCTAACCCAGCATTTCGCATGATATACTCCGCATGTAAGTTAAATAAGCAGGGTGACAATATATAGCCTTGACGTACTCAACTTTCCCAATTTGGAACCCGTCTTGCTGTTCAATGTCCAGTTCTAACTGTTGCTTCTTGACCTGCGTACAGATTTCTCAGGAGGCAGGTCAGGCGGTCTGATATTCCCATCTCTTTAAGAATTTTCCACAGTTTGTTGTGATCCACACAAAGTCTTTGGCATAGTCAATAAATCAAAAGTAGATGTTTTTCTGGAACTATTGATTTTTCAATGATCCAGCGGATTTTGGCAATTTGATCCCTGGTTCCTCTGCCTTTTCTGAATCCAACTTGAACATCTGGAAGTTCACGGTGCACGTACTGTTGAAGCCTGGCTTGGAGAATTTGGGGTATTATCTTGCTAGCGTGTGAGATGAGTGCAGTTGTGCAGTAGTATGAACATTCTTTGGCATTGCCTTTCTTTGAGATTGGAACGAAAACTGACCTTTCCATAGCATTTTTTTTTCTTTTTAAAACAATGTCATTTAGCAAATTTATGATGATAAACCATACCCATCCAAAGTACACAATACTTTTGTTTTTCCCAGCATTATTGATATATAATTGACATGTAAGTTTTATGCATTGTTGTTTAGTCACTAAGTTGTGTCCAACTCTTGTGTGACCTCTTGGACTGTCGCCTGCCAGGCTTCTCTGTCCATGGGATTTCCCAGGTAAGAATAAAGGAGTGGGTTGCTATTTCCTTCTCTAGGGGATCTTCCCAACCTAGGGATCAAACCCGTGTCTCCTGCATTGGCAGCTGGATTCTTTACCACTGAGCCACCAGGGAAGCCTGTCGTATGCTGTTTATCATATTTATGTGTGGAATCTAAAAAAAAAAAGGTACAGATGAACTTATTTACAAAACAACTAGAGTCCTGGATGTAGAAAACAAACTTACGGTTCACCAGGGGAGGGGGAGGGAAGGATTAAACTGGGAGACTGGAATTTACGTATACACACTACTACACATAAAATAGACAACAATAAGCACTAGTGTATAGCACAGAGAGCTCTAATCAATACTCCATAATGGCCTATATAGGAAAAGAATCTAAAAAAGAGTGGACATATGTACATATATATATTGTTTTGTGACTTTTATGAGTTAATTTTGTCAAGTCTGTATTCTTTATTATACATGGACACAGAAGTCTGTTTCATCTGTTTAGTGATCTACCAAGAGTGCGTATATGTATAACTGATTCACTTTGCTGTATACCTGAAACTGACACAACATTGTAAATCAGCTATACTCTAAAAAGGGGCTTCCCAGGTGGTGGAGTGGTAAAGAATCTGCCTGCCAGTGTAGGAGACACAAGAGACACAGATTCAATCCCTGGGTCAGAAAAATCCCCTAGAGAAGGGAATTGCAACTCACTCCAGTGTTATTGCCTGGAAAATTCCATGGACAGAAGGAGCCTGGTGTAGGCTATGGTCCATGGGCTTGCAAAGAGTTGGAAAGGACTGAGCACACACACGGAATACTATAATAAAAATTGAAAAAAATATTTTATTCAAAAGAGAATAAAAAGACACAGTAAAGTGAAAATAAAAAGATGGAAAAAGATATCACATACAAATAGGAGTTAAAAGAAAGCTGGAGTTGCTATACTGATATCACAGAAATTAGACTTTAACGCAAAAATTATTGTTGCAGACCAGAATATTATATAATGATAAAGGCTAATAGATGCAGATAAGGCAGTAAACAATATTCCACATTGAATTATGATTTAAAAAAATAATTTACTAACCCATGAATGAAAGGAATTTTCTTCAACCTCATAAAAAAATATTTATTAAAAAACCCCAGCTAGCCTTATACTTTATGGTAGTAGACTGAATGATTTTACTTCTAAGACCAAGAATGAGGCAGTGAGACTTGCTTTTGCCACTTCTGTTTAGCATCATGCTAGAAATTCTAGCCAGAGTAACTGAATAGAGATTTATCAGATATTTTAAATGAACTATTTTAACTATGGTTAAAGAACTAAAATAAAGCATGTCTAAAGAACTAAAGGAAATAATGAGGCTGATCTCTTACCAAATGGTGATTATTACTAAATAGATAATATTTTTTAGAAAAGAATAGAAATTCTGAAGTTAAAAAGTTAAATGAACATTAATTAGAGGGACTCAATAGCAGAGTGAGAAGGCAGAAGAAAGAATCGGTGGACTTGAAGACAGGGTAGTTGTTTAATGCCTGGGCTTTCTCAGGGACAGTTTCTGTTGATGTTTTTTTCTCTTTGTAGGATATGTATTTCCTTATTTTGTTTCATGCCTCATAATTTGTTGAAATTTGAATATTAAAAAACTACAATAGGAAAACTCTGTAAATGAAATTCTTTCTTCTCAGCGTTTGCTCTGCATCAGCTTGTTGTAGTTTGTTTTGTGACTTTTATGAGTTAATTCTGTCAAGTCTGTAGTTTTTATTATATGTAGACCCAGAAGTCTATGTTTCATCTGTTTAGTGATCTGCCATTGATTGGACAAAACTTTCCTTAAATGCTTGGAACCAAAAGATACAGGACTTTGTGTACAGTCTTTGGTGCAGGGCTCTGTGTATAAGTTGGGGCATGCCTTCAATACTTAGCCAGGCAGTTTATAACTGTGCCTTAGCCTTTACTTCCTGCTTTCATAGAACCTCATGGTTCGGTTCAGTCGCTCAGTCGTGTCCGACTCTTTGTGACCCCATGAATCACAGCACGCCAGGCCTCCCTGTCCATCACCAACTCCTGGAGTTCACTCAGACTCGCGTCCATCAAGTCCGTGATGCCATCCAGCCATCTCATCATCTGTCGTCCTCTTCTCCTCCTGCCCCCAATCCCTCCCAGCATCAAAGTCTTTTCCAATGAGTCAACTCTTCGCATGAGGTGGCCAAAGTACTGGAGTTTCAGCTTTAGCATCATTCCTTCCAAAGAAATCCCAGGGTTGATCTCCTTCAGAATGGACTGGTTGGATCTCCTTGCAGTCCAACGGGCTCTCAAGAGTCTTCTCCAACACCACAGTTCAAAAGCATCAATTTTTCGGTGCTCAGCCTTCTTCACAGTCCAACTCTCACATCCATACATGACCACAGGAAAAACCATAGCCTTGACTAGATGGATCTTAGTCGGCAAAGTAATGTCTCTGCTTTTGAATATGCTCTCTAGGTTGCTCATAACTTTTCTTCCAAGGAGTAAGCCTCTTTTAATTTCATGGCTGCAGTCACCATGTGCATTGATTTTGGAGCCCCCAAAAATAAAGTCTGACACTGTTTCCACTGTTTCCCCATCTATTTCCCATGAAGTGATGGGACCGGATGCCATGATCTTCGTTTTCTGAATGTTGAGCTTTAAGCCAACTTTTTCACTCTCCTCTTTCACTTTCATCAAGAGGCTTTTTAGTTCCTCTTCACTTTCTGCCATAAGGGTGGTGTCATCTGCATATCTGAGGTTATTGATGTTTCTCCCGGCAGTCTTGATTCCAGCTTGTGTTTCTTCCAGTCCAGCGTTTCTCATGATGTACTCTGCATATAAGTTCAATAAGCAGGGTGACAATAGACAGCCTTGAGGTACTCCTTTTCCTATTTGGAACCAGTCTGTTGTTCCATGTCCAGTTCTAACTGTTGCTTCCTGACCTGCATACAGATTTCTCAAGAGGCAGGTCAGGTGGTCTGGGATTCCCATCTCTTTCAGAATTTGCCACACTTTATTGTGATCCACATAGTCAAAGGCTTTGGCATAGTCAATAAAGCAGAAATAGATGTTTTTCTGGAACTCTCTTGCTCTTTTGATGATCCAGCGGATGTTAGCAATTTGATCTCTGGTTCCTCTGCCTTTTCTGAAACCAGCTTGAACATCGGGAAGTTCACAGTTCATGTATTGCTGAAGCCTGGCTTGGAGAATTTTGAGCATTACTTTACTAGCATGTGAGATGAGTGCAATTGTGCGGTAGTTTGAGCATTCTTTGGCATTGCCTTTCTTTGGGACTGGAATGAAAACTGACCTTTTCCAGTCCTGTGGCCACTGCTGAGTTTTCCAAATTTGCTGGCATCTTCAGTGCAGCACTTTCACAGCATCATCTTTTAGGATTTGAAATAGTTCAACTGGAATTCCATCACATCTACTAGCTTTGTTCGTAGTGATACTTTCTGAGGCCCACTTGACTTCACATTCTAGGATGTCTGGCTCTAGATGAGTGATCACACCATCATGATTATCTGGGTCGTGAAGATCCTTTTTGTACAGTTCTTCTGTGTATTCTTGCCACCTCTTCTTAATATCTTCTGCTTCTGTTAGGTCCA
>NW_024071530.1:0-7198 GCF_014754425.2 Oryx dammah
TTAATATCTTCTGCTTCTGTTAGGTCCATACCATTTCTGTCCTTTATCGAGCCCATCTTTGCATGAAATGTTCCCTTGGTATCTCTAATTTTCTTGAAGAGATCTCTAGTCTTTCCCATTCTGTTGTTTTCCTCTATTTCTTTGCATTGATCGCTAAGGAAGGCTTTCTTATCTCTCTTTGCTATTCTTTGGATCTCTGCATTCAAATGGGAATATCTTTCCTTTTCTCCTTTGCTTTTCTCCGCTCTTCTTTTCACAGCTATTTGTAAGGCCTCCTCAGACAGCCATTTTGCTTTTTTGCATTTCTTTTC
Organism: Oryx dammah; assembly: GCF_014754425.2. Classification (NCBI taxonomy): domain Eukaryota; kingdom Metazoa; phylum Chordata; class Mammalia; order Artiodactyla; family Bovidae; genus Oryx; species Oryx dammah. The sequence continues at coordinate 312 of NW_024071530.1, forward strand.
CATGGGGATGGTCTTGGTCCCTGTCTCCTGTACAATGTCACGAACCTCATTCCATAGTTCATCAGGCACTCTATCTATCAGATCTAGGCCCTTAAAACTGTTTCTCACTTCCACTGTATAATCATAAGGGATTTGATTTAGGTCATACCTGAAAGGTCTAGTGGTTTTCCCTACTTTTTTCAATTTGAGTCTGAATATGGTAACAAGGAGTTCATGATCTGAGCCACAGTCAGCTCCTGGTCTTGTTTTTGTTGACTGTATAGAGCTTCTCCATCTTTGGCTGCAAAGAATATAATCAGTCTGATTTTGGTGTTGACCATCTGGTGATGTCCATGTGTAGAGTCTTCTCTTGTGTTGTTGGAAGAGGGTGTTTGCTATGACCAGTGCATTTTCTTGGCAAAGCTCTATTAGTCTTTGCCCTGCTTCATTCTGCATTCTGAGGCCAAATTTGCCTGTTATTCCAGGTGTTTCTTGACTTCCTACTTTTGCATTCCAGTCCCTATAATGAAAAGGACATCTTTTTTGGGTGTTAGTTCTAAAAAGTCTTGTAGGTCTTCATAAAACTATTCAACTTCAGCTTCTTCAGCATTACTGGTTGGGGCATAGACTTGGATAACTGTGATATTGAATGGTTTGCCTTGGATACGAACAGAGATCACTCTGTTGTTTTTGAGATTGCATCCAAGTACTGCATTTCAGACTCTTTTGTTGACCATGATGGCTACCCCATTTCTTCTGAGGGATTCCTGCCTGCAGTAGTAGATATAATGGTCATCTGAGTTAAATTCACCCATTCCAGTCCATTTTACTTCGCTGATTCCTAGAATGTTGACGTTCACTCTTGCTGTCTCTTGTTTGACCACTTCCAATTTGCCTTGATTCATGGATCTGACATTCCAGGTTCCTATGCAATATTGCTCTTTACAGCATCGGACCTTGCTTCTATCACCAGTCACGTCCACAGCTGGGTATTGTTTTTGCTTTGGCTTCATCCCTTCATTCCAAGGTAAGAGAAACCCAAGTAAGATGGTAGGTGTTGCAAGAGGGCATCAGAGGGCAGACACACTGAAACCATACTCACAGAAAACTAGTCAATCTTATCACACTAGGATCACAGCCTTGTCTAACTCAATGAAACCAAGCCATGCCTGCAGGGCAGCCCAAGACAGGCGGGTCATGGTGGAGAGGTCTGACAGAATATGGTCCACTGGAGAAGGGAATGGCAAACCACTTCGGTATTCTTGCCTTGAGAACCCCATGAACAGTATGAAAAGGCAAAATGATAGGATACTGAAAGAGGAACTCCCCAGGTCAGTAGGTGCCCAATATGCTACTGGAGATCAGTGAAGAAAACATTACTGTGTGGAAAATCTGTTCATTCGGAAGTGCAAGCCATGACAGTAGTAGAGTACTTGAATACCATCACCATACAATAGACTTTTAAAGAATTAAGGCACAGAGATCATGGCAGTCTTGATCCAAATATTTTCTGTTTCCTTCTTTAGATTACAGTGTATCTGCAAATTCCAAGTTAGTTATTATTACAGCAGGTGCACGGCAGCAAGAGGGAGAAAGTCGCCTTAACCTGGTCCAACGTAATGTGGATATCATGAAGTCAGCCATTCCTGCCATAGTCCAAAATAGTCCTGACTGTAAGATGCTTATTGTTTCAAATCCAGGTGAGTCTTTTCTATTCCTTTTAACTGCATAGGATGATATTTCCTTTCAGATCAGTTACTCAGTCATGTCCGACTCTCTGCGACCCCACAGACTGTAGCACGCCAGGCCTCCCTGTCTGTCAGCAACTCCCAGAGCTTACTCAAACTCATGTCCATCGCATTAGTGATAGTATCCAACCATCTCATCTTCTGTCATCCCCTTCTCCTCCTGCCTTCAGTCTTTCCCAGCATCAAGGGTCTTTTCCAATGAGTCGGCTCTTCGCATGAGGTGGCCAAAGTATTGGAGGTTCAGCTTCAGCATCAGTCCTTCCAATGAATATTCAGGACTGATTTCCTTTGGGATGGACTGGTTGGATCTCCTTGCATTCCAGGGGACTCTCAAGAGTTTTCTCCAACACCACAGTTCAAAAGCATCAATTCTTTAGCACTCAGCTTTCTTTATAGTCCAACTTCCACATCCATACATGACTACATAGCTTTGACTAGACAGACCTTTGTTGGCAAAGTAATGTCTGCTTTTTAATATGCTATCTAGGTTGGTCATAACTTTTGTTCTAAGAAGCAAGTGTCTTTTAATTTCATGGGTGCAGTCACCATCCGTGATGATTTTGGAGCCCCCCAAAATAAAGTCTGACTCTTGTTTCCACTGTTTCCCCATCTATTTGCCATGAAGTGATGGGACCGGATGCCATGATCTTAGTTTTCCTAATGTTGAGTTTTAAGCCAACATTTTTACTCTCCTCTTTCATTTTCATCAAGAGGCTCTTTAGTTCTTTACTTTCTACCTTAAGGGTGGTGTCATCTGTGTAACTGAGCTTATTGATATTTCTCCAAGCAGTCTTGATTCCAGCTTGTGCTTCATCTAACCCAGCATTTCGCATGATATACTCCGCATGTAAGTTAAATAAGCAGGGTGACAATATATAGCCTTGACGTACTCAACTTTCCCAATTTGGAACCCGTCTTGCTGTTCAATGTCCAGTTCTAACTGTTGCTTCTTGACCTGCGTACAGATTTCTCAGGAGGCAGGTCAGGCGGTCTGATATTCCCATCTCTTTAAGAATTTTCCACAGTTTGTTGTGATCCACACAAAGTCTTTGGCATAGTCAATAAATCAAAAGTAGATGTTTTTCTGGAACTATTGATTTTTCAATGATCCAGCGGATTTTGGCAATTTGATCCCTGGTTCCTCTGCCTTTTCTGAATCCAACTTGAACATCTGGAAGTTCACGGTGCACGTACTGTTGAAGCCTGGCTTGGAGAATTTGGGGTATTATCTTGCTAGCGTGTGAGATGAGTGCAGTTGTGCAGTAGTATGAACATTCTTTGGCATTGCCTTTCTTTGAGATTGGAACGAAAACTGACCTTTCCATAGCATTTTTTTTTCTTTTTAAAACAATGTCATTTAGCAAATTTATGATGATAAACCATACCCATCCAAAGTACACAATACTTTTGTTTTTCCCAGCATTATTGATATATAATTGACATGTAAGTTTTATGCATTGTTGTTTAGTCACTAAGTTGTGTCCAACTCTTGTGTGACCTCTTGGACTGTCGCCTGCCAGGCTTCTCTGTCCATGGGATTTCCCAGGTAAGAATAAAGGAGTGGGTTGCTATTTCCTTCTCTAGGGGATCTTCCCAACCTAGGGATCAAACCCGTGTCTCCTGCATTGGCAGCTGGATTCTTTACCACTGAGCCACCAGGGAAGCCTGTCGTATGCTGTTTATCATATTTATGTGTGGAATCTAAAAAAAAAAAGGTACAGATGAACTTATTTACAAAACAACTAGAGTCCTGGATGTAGAAAACAAACTTACGGTTCACCAGGGGAGGGGGAGGGAAGGATTAAACTGGGAGACTGGAATTTACGTATACACACTACTACACATAAAATAGACAACAATAAGCACTAGTGTATAGCACAGAGAGCTCTAATCAATACTCCATAATGGCCTATATAGGAAAAGAATCTAAAAAAGAGTGGACATATGTACATATATATATTGTTTTGTGACTTTTATGAGTTAATTTTGTCAAGTCTGTATTCTTTATTATACATGGACACAGAAGTCTGTTTCATCTGTTTAGTGATCTACCAAGAGTGCGTATATGTATAACTGATTCACTTTGCTGTATACCTGAAACTGACACAACATTGTAAATCAGCTATACTCTAAAAAGGGGCTTCCCAGGTGGTGGAGTGGTAAAGAATCTGCCTGCCAGTGTAGGAGACACAAGAGACACAGATTCAATCCCTGGGTCAGAAAAATCCCCTAGAGAAGGGAATTGCAACTCACTCCAGTGTTATTGCCTGGAAAATTCCATGGACAGAAGGAGCCTGGTGTAGGCTATGGTCCATGGGCTTGCAAAGAGTTGGAAAGGACTGAGCACACACACGGAATACTATAATAAAAATTGAAAAAAATATTTTATTCAAAAGAGAATAAAAAGACACAGTAAAGTGAAAATAAAAAGATGGAAAAAGATATCACATACAAATAGGAGTTAAAAGAAAGCTGGAGTTGCTATACTGATATCACAGAAATTAGACTTTAACGCAAAAATTATTGTTGCAGACCAGAATATTATATAATGATAAAGGCTAATAGATGCAGATAAGGCAGTAAACAATATTCCACATTGAATTATGATTTAAAAAAATAATTTACTAACCCATGAATGAAAGGAATTTTCTTCAACCTCATAAAAAAATATTTATTAAAAAACCCCAGCTAGCCTTATACTTTATGGTAGTAGACTGAATGATTTTACTTCTAAGACCAAGAATGAGGCAGTGAGACTTGCTTTTGCCACTTCTGTTTAGCATCATGCTAGAAATTCTAGCCAGAGTAACTGAATAGAGATTTATCAGATATTTTAAATGAACTATTTTAACTATGGTTAAAGAACTAAAATAAAGCATGTCTAAAGAACTAAAGGAAATAATGAGGCTGATCTCTTACCAAATGGTGATTATTACTAAATAGATAATATTTTTTAGAAAAGAATAGAAATTCTGAAGTTAAAAAGTTAAATGAACATTAATTAGAGGGACTCAATAGCAGAGTGAGAAGGCAGAAGAAAGAATCGGTGGACTTGAAGACAGGGTAGTTGTTTAATGCCTGGGCTTTCTCAGGGACAGTTTCTGTTGATGTTTTTTTCTCTTTGTAGGATATGTATTTCCTTATTTTGTTTCATGCCTCATAATTTGTTGAAATTTGAATATTAAAAAACTACAATAGGAAAACTCTGTAAATGAAATTCTTTCTTCTCAGCGTTTGCTCTGCATCAGCTTGTTGTAGTTTGTTTTGTGACTTTTATGAGTTAATTCTGTCAAGTCTGTAGTTTTTATTATATGTAGACCCAGAAGTCTATGTTTCATCTGTTTAGTGATCTGCCATTGATTGGACAAAACTTTCCTTAAATGCTTGGAACCAAAAGATACAGGACTTTGTGTACAGTCTTTGGTGCAGGGCTCTGTGTATAAGTTGGGGCATGCCTTCAATACTTAGCCAGGCAGTTTATAACTGTGCCTTAGCCTTTACTTCCTGCTTTCATAGAACCTCATGGTTCGGTTCAGTCGCTCAGTCGTGTCCGACTCTTTGTGACCCCATGAATCACAGCACGCCAGGCCTCCCTGTCCATCACCAACTCCTGGAGTTCACTCAGACTCGCGTCCATCAAGTCCGTGATGCCATCCAGCCATCTCATCATCTGTCGTCCTCTTCTCCTCCTGCCCCCAATCCCTCCCAGCATCAAAGTCTTTTCCAATGAGTCAACTCTTCGCATGAGGTGGCCAAAGTACTGGAGTTTCAGCTTTAGCATCATTCCTTCCAAAGAAATCCCAGGGTTGATCTCCTTCAGAATGGACTGGTTGGATCTCCTTGCAGTCCAACGGGCTCTCAAGAGTCTTCTCCAACACCACAGTTCAAAAGCATCAATTTTTCGGTGCTCAGCCTTCTTCACAGTCCAACTCTCACATCCATACATGACCACAGGAAAAACCATAGCCTTGACTAGATGGATCTTAGTCGGCAAAGTAATGTCTCTGCTTTTGAATATGCTCTCTAGGTTGCTCATAACTTTTCTTCCAAGGAGTAAGCCTCTTTTAATTTCATGGCTGCAGTCACCATGTGCATTGATTTTGGAGCCCCCAAAAATAAAGTCTGACACTGTTTCCACTGTTTCCCCATCTATTTCCCATGAAGTGATGGGACCGGATGCCATGATCTTCGTTTTCTGAATGTTGAGCTTTAAGCCAACTTTTTCACTCTCCTCTTTCACTTTCATCAAGAGGCTTTTTAGTTCCTCTTCACTTTCTGCCATAAGGGTGGTGTCATCTGCATATCTGAGGTTATTGATGTTTCTCCCGGCAGTCTTGATTCCAGCTTGTGTTTCTTCCAGTCCAGCGTTTCTCATGATGTACTCTGCATATAAGTTCAATAAGCAGGGTGACAATAGACAGCCTTGAGGTACTCCTTTTCCTATTTGGAACCAGTCTGTTGTTCCATGTCCAGTTCTAACTGTTGCTTCCTGACCTGCATACAGATTTCTCAAGAGGCAGGTCAGGTGGTCTGGGATTCCCATCTCTTTCAGAATTTGCCACACTTTATTGTGATCCACATAGTCAAAGGCTTTGGCATAGTCAATAAAGCAGAAATAGATGTTTTTCTGGAACTCTCTTGCTCTTTTGATGATCCAGCGGATGTTAGCAATTTGATCTCTGGTTCCTCTGCCTTTTCTGAAACCAGCTTGAACATCGGGAAGTTCACAGTTCATGTATTGCTGAAGCCTGGCTTGGAGAATTTTGAGCATTACTTTACTAGCATGTGAGATGAGTGCAATTGTGCGGTAGTTTGAGCATTCTTTGGCATTGCCTTTCTTTGGGACTGGAATGAAAACTGACCTTTTCCAGTCCTGTGGCCACTGCTGAGTTTTCCAAATTTGCTGGCATCTTCAGTGCAGCACTTTCACAGCATCATCTTTTAGGATTTGAAATAGTTCAACTGGAATTCCATCACATCTACTAGCTTTGTTCGTAGTGATACTTTCTGAGGCCCACTTGACTTCACATTCTAGGATGTCTGGCTCTAGATGAGTGATCACACCATCATGATTATCTGGGTCGTGAAGATCCTTTTTGTACAGTTCTTCTGTGTATTCTTGCCACCTCTTCTTAATATCTTCTGCTTCTGTTAGGTCCA
>NW_024071531.1:0-7188 GCF_014754425.2 Oryx dammah
TTACCGAATTACCCGGCAAATGCAAATATCTCCTATGCTCTGCAAAACTTGATTCTTATCTCTTTCACAGAACTGATCATATTCTACCTTGTATTCATTGTCCAGTTAGCATAAGTTTTACCAAGTAAATTAAATTCCCTGAAGGTTCAATCCTGGCATGTCTGTTCTCACTCTATATTCTCACATATGGCTAAAGCTCTTTATAAATGCCTTCTTCTCCTTGGAATACCCTCTCTCTCTTACATAATTACCTCCTCGATATCTTTCAGATCTCAGTAAAAACCACTTCCTCCAAACACTGCTTCCTGACTCTGACACAGCTCAGGTCTCCTTGTTATGTGGACATATGGCATTCTGTGCTTTTACCTCATGACACGTTTCCCAAATGTGGTGCAACATTTAACTTTGAAATTCACCCCATTTTTGTTTTTCTATTAAAATGTAAGTCCTAATTCACAAAGTCCACATGTGTGCTCTTCACTGCTATCCATTTTTTGCATCCAGCAGGCCTTGCTTAGGTGTTTGTTCAATGAAACACTTTTATTCGTGCAGAATAAAATTTCAATGAATTTTTGAGCTGCTCTCACAGCATACAGTGAACTAAAACCTGTTTGGTCTTTTATTCCACCTATACTAGCCCTCACAGTTTCATGTCCTAAGATAATGTGATAATTGACCGCTGACAAAAAGGTTGAATAGGACAGAATCTTAACTGCTATTTCAGATAAAAGTTCCTTTTGTGTTATTTATTTATTTTTTTCCCTTCAGAAAGAACTTGCATCCTAGATTGCTTTCAGGTGAATAGAAACAGGACTAATATGTTAACTGGGGAAAAAACAAAACAAAATAAAACACTGCTACAGTAAACAAAAGTAGACAAATCATACATCTTCTGTATACATCAAGACTCATTTTATCAGGAGCTGTTGGCTCAGACAGTAGAGTCCCTCTGCAGTACAGGAGACCTGGATTCCATTCCTAGTCAGGAAGATCCCTGGAAGAGGGCATGTCAAACCACTCTAGTATTCTTGCCTAGAGAATCCCCATGGACTGAGGAGACTGGTGGGTCGTCAGACCATGGAGTTGTGAAGTGTTGGACTCGACTGCGCAACTACACATAGAAAAATTCCTCAAGGTGACATACTGACATAGAGAAACAGTTTCTCCCACTAGTGTGCTTAACTACAACTCCTGTTTTTCAATGAAAGACCAAAGATAAAAGTAGTATTCCATAACAATCAAGTAATTATTTCTATCAAGGAATTTTTCTTAAAGCTAAGCTAGAGAAATACACTGTGAGATAGTGCAGATAATGCGAATAGAAGAGATCCAAACAGAGAAGCTTTATGAACAATCGATAATTTTCTTTTCAGGAGAAAGAATAAAACCTCAGTTTGGGATCATGTTTTATACAGAAATTTGCATACTCTTTGGAAATGTAAAAAAAAAATTTACTCTAATTTCCTTGTTTAGTTGAGAAAACCAAGGCCTAGAGAAGTGAAGATAAGTTTTCTAAGTCAAAGATAAGTTACCTTAGGATTCCATGAGAGCCCAGTGACAGGCCTTAGGGCCAATTGCTTCATCTTTAGGCTGATGGGCTGGAAATTGGGGTACCAGTGATGGTGCCGTCTTCAGGCTGAATTGCTTTTACTTTGGGAAACCTCTATCTTTGCTCTTAACACCATCAACTGATCCCATAAAATCCAAAATCTATTGGTTTAAATGTTAATTACATCTAAGGAAATATCTTCCCTGGTGAGCATGTCAAAGAACTGCAATTTGAAAGAAATTTACAATTCTATTGAGTATGTTTTCACGTGCCACTGGAATTGAATATCTATGCTACCTGTTCCACTTTTATGACCAAGGAAGGGAAAACAAGATTGACAATTTTTTACTTTTTTCCCCACTTAATCATGTCTAGTGTTTTAGTGCATGCAGACTGCTATTACAAAATGCCAGAGGCTGGGTGGTTTATAAACCATGTTATTTATCACAGTTCTGGAGGCTAGAAGTCCAAGATCAGGATGCCAGCATGGTTGCGTGAGTGAGAGCCTCTTCCTGGATATATCCTTAAATAGAAGGGATGAGCAGTATTTCAGGCCTCTTTCACAAGGGCTCTAATCCCATTCATGTGGGCTCTGCCTACATGTGGGTTCTGAACTCATGACCTAATTATTTTCAAATGGTCCCACCATCTAAAATCATCACTTTGGGGATTAGGTTTTCAACATATGAATTTTGAGAGAACACAAGCATTAGACCATGGCACCCAATGAGGAGACTGACTTATCTAGGGTAACTCAAAGCATCATCCATACTGAACGCTCTATGGTGCTGATATGAAGCCAAGGATCAAGGAATTATAGATTTCTCCTGGTATATACCCAGGGGATTGCAGAGTTTTGAAAGATACTGATAAAAAACTGCCAGGATAAAAAAAATTGTTTTATTTGGGGGAAAATTGTCTATTCTGTAAAAATGGCATGCATTTTTTATACTGTATTTGAATATAAAACTCGGTTACCTATCCACATACCAAAACACATTACAGACATACAAATAATCCCATTTACAATTGCATCAAAAAAATAAAATACTTAGAAATAAATTTAAGCAAGGTGTTGAAAGATCTATGTATGAAAACACTCAAGATACTCAGGAAGGAAATGTTTAAAACACACAAAAGGAGCATATTTCATATTTATTGACTGGAAGAATTAATATTGTTAATACATCCATTCTATCCACAGTGATCTATGTATTCACTGCAATCTCTTTCAAAATTCAAAGGCATTTTTCACAAAACAAACAAAAAAATTCAACTTGTATAAAACTTTTGTTGTTGTTCAGTTGCCAGGTCATGTCTGACTCTTACTGACTGCATAGACTACAGCACACCAGATTTTCCTGTCCCTTACCATCTCCTAGAATTTGCCCAAGTTCATGCCCTTTGAATCGGTGATGCCATCCAACCATCTCATCCTCTGTCACCCTCTTTTTCTTCTGCCTTCAATCTTTCCCAACAGCAGGGTCTTTTCCAATGAGTCAGCTATTCACATTAGGTGGCCAATGTACTGGAGCTTCAGCTTCAGCATCAGTCCTTCTGAAGAGTATATGGGGTTGATCTCCTTTAAGCTTGACTGGTTTTGTACTCCATGGTGCCCAAGGGACTCTCAAGAGTCTTCTACAGCACCACAGTTCGAAAACATCAGTTCTTCAGCACTCTACCTTCTTTATTGTCTGTCCAGCTCTTACATGTGTACTTGACCTGACAATACAGACCTCTGTTGGCAAAGTGATGTTTTTTTCTTTTAACACACTGTCTAGGTTTGTCATAGCTTTCCTGCCAAGAAGCAATCATCATCTAATTTCATGGCTGCAGTCACCATCCACAGTGATTTTAGAGCCCAAGAAGAGGAAATTTGTCACTGCTTCCACCTTTTCCCCTTCTATTTGCATGTAAGTGATGGCACCAGATGCCATGATTTTAGCTTTCTTGATATTGAGTTTTAAGCCGGCTTTTTCACTCTCCTCCTTCACCCCCATCAGAGGCTCTTTAGCTCCTCTTCGCTTTCTGCCATTACAGTTGTATCATTCACATATCTGAAGTTGTTGATATTTCTCCCACCAATGTTGATTGCAGCCTTTAGACTCATCCAGTCCAACATTTTGCATGACAGGCTCTGCATATAAGTTAAATCAGCCAGGTGACAATATTTAGCATTGACGGACTCCTTCACCAATTTTGAACCAGTTCATTGTTCCTTGTCTGCTTCTAACTGTTGCTTTTTGAACTGCATAAAGTTTTCTCAAAAGACAAGTAAGGTTCGTCTGGTATTCCCATCTCCTTAAGAATTTTCCTCTTTGTTATGATCCACACAGTTTGGTGAGATCAATGAAGCAGATGATTATCTGGAATTCCCTTGCTATCTCTATGGTCCAGCAAATGTTGCCAATTTGATCTCAGGTTCCTCTGCCTTTTCTAAACCCAGCTTGAACATCTGGAAGTTCAAGGTTCACATAATTCTGAAGCCTAGCCTGGAAGATTTTGATCATAACCTTACTAGCATTGGAGATGACTGCATCTGTTCAGTGGCTTGAACATTCTTTGACACTGTCCTTGAGAATTGGGATGAGGATTGACATTTTCCAGTCCTCTGGTCACTGCTGGCATTTCCAACTTTTCTGACATATTGAGTGGAGCACTTTAATACTATCATCTTTCAGGATTTTAAATAGCTTTGTTGGAATTCTATCACCTCCACTAGCTTTGTTGGCACAGTGTCTTTTAAGACCCACTGGAGTTCACATTCCAGAATTTCTGGCTCTGAGTGAGAAACTACACCATTGTGATTATCTGGGTCATTAAGATATTTTTTTGTATAGTTCTTCTGTGTACTTTTTCCATCTCTTCTTGGTCTATTCTGCTGCATTAAATCACAAAACACCAAAGATAAAAGTGATCTTGGGAAAGAAGAACAAATTTCAAGACTAGAGTTGTTGATTTCAAATTGTATTAGAAAGCAATAGTAATCAAAACAATGATTTGCTTCTGGCACGAAAAAAAGACACATAGATCAACAGAGCAGAATAGCGACCAAGAAAGAAACGCACACCCATATAATGTGGGTCAGCTTATGGAAAAGGAGCCAAGAGTGTCCAGTGGGGAGAGGACAAGCTTGTCAAAAACGGCCCTGGGGAAATGGAGAGCCCTGTGAAGAAATGGAACTGCGCCCCTGTCTTTGCCACGCACAAAAATCAACTAAAAATGGATTAAAAATTGAACATAACACTTTAAGCAATTAAAGACTTAGAAGAAGACATTGAGGTAATCTTCTTGCCATTGGTCTTTGCAATTGTTTTTTGGTTTCACACCAAAAGCAAAGGCAATAACTGCAAAAACAAACTAGTGGGACCACATCAAACTCCAAACATGGGAACATCAGCAAAATCAAATGGCAACTTACAGATTGACAGAAAATATTTCCAAATCATATATTTGATAAGGGCTTAAAATCCAAAAATACATGAGACATAAAACTCAAGGGCAAAACACCCAAATAATCCAAAAATTTAATGGAGCATAATAAAAGTAAGAGTTTCAATGAATCTGAAGTTTAGACTGTAGATGAGAGACTCAGCAAGGTTTTCCTTCTAGAACAACAAAAGCCTATGTATTCCTGGCATTACTTTCTTCATCTCCACTCACTTGTTTGACAATTACAGTTCAATGTGTACATTCTTCAATCAATAGCAATCACCCCACAGTGAGCTGTAATGTGTACTAAGAACAGCCCCACTGGGGGAAAAAAACCTAATATTTGCACCCTTACTAATGATGCATATCAAAAGGAAAGTAATTTCCAGAGTTTACCACTACATTGTTTTCTATATTTCATTTCAAAATTGAGCCACTTAGTAAGGAAAATGAGTTAAGAGACCTCAATAATATATAGATAGAAAATCAGTTTTAAATGGGAGCATTAATGCATTATAATTTGGGGTAATTTCTTATTATTGGTGTAACTCTATTCCTTTTCATTCTCTACTGCATCAGGTTGATAATATATCATAAGTATTAATACCAATAGGGACACATACTGCTAAATTTATAGTGAGTAGAGAAAGAAAGAATATATTAGGCAAGAAGTCAAAGTATGGGAAGTCAACATTGGCAGTAAAGTAAAGGTCAGTATGGCCTTGAGAGGAAGGAAGGTTCTGAGAGATTCTTGAAACACCAAGAAAGAGTCAGATGTGAGGAATTAGCTTAATTTGTAAACCAGAAACTCTACCAGAAGAAATTTAAGTTCATAAAATATTATGATCCTAAGACTCAAAATTTAGATAGAGAATAGTGTAGAGTTGGGTATATAGACATTCAAAATTCTCCATTGCTTAGTGCATCAGGCACTCAAGGACCACCCTCACTGAAGTCTTTCTCTATTGCTCAACCTGCAGGTACCAGCCTGGAGAAAGAGATAGCGCTACTCCACAGGCAGTTGAACCCTCTTTTATGGCCTCCTGGCTTTCCTTAAGAAGCATCCCATGGAGCAGATTTTCTCCATCCCATCCCATCAGGCTGACTCCCCACAGTCAACAGGAGTCCTCTCCCTGGGATCATTCTGCAATCCCCATGGCTCCAGCTCCCAGCTTCCGTGGACACCAGTGGACTTACAACCCTGTCCAAGGTATGAAAAGCTGCAGCATGGCTTGTCTATGTGGTTCTCAATCCGTTCAGACTGTCACAGATTAGTGAATTCACTCCCCAACTGCTTCAAATGCCTACCCCATCCCAGCGGATGGCCATGGATGCGGGGATCTCTCTGCTGCGCTTCAGTTTCCTCTCAACCAAGTGCAGGCTGGTCCCACTTGCTCTCCTCCTCCTTTCTCCTTCCTCCTTGTCCCTTCTTTACTTTGTCTTACCAAGTTCTGTATGAATCCAGATATTCCTTCTCAGTGCTCAGAGAGTCCCTCCAGTGCTCACCTGGTCTTCTGTGAGAACTGCTGCATCTTTAGACGTTCTTGATGCATCCGTGGAGAGAGGTGTACCCCACTTCCACCTACCCCTCCATCATCTTGTCCATCCCATTTGTGCATGTATTAGAAACAAGTTTCCCTTTCTATTAAGTAACATTGCCATCACCCACCACACATGTTTAACTTTTGCTTTTTGAAGAGAACACAGGTAAGTTCCACTCTCTTCAGTTGAGTCAGTCATTCAGTCATGGCCGACTATTTGAGACCCCATGGACTGCAGCATGCCGGGCTTCCCTGTATATCCCTGACTCCCAGAGCTTAGTCAAACTCATGTCCATCGAGTTGGTGATGCCACTTGATGATGTCCACTCTCTCAGAATATCTCAAAAATACAACACAATCTTATTAGTTAAGGTAACCATTCTATACATCAGATCCTCAGTTCAGTTCAGTTGCTCATTCATTTCCAACTCTTTGTGACCCTGTGGACTACAGCAACACAGGCTTCCCTATCCATAACCAACTCCTAGAGCTTGCTCAAACTCATGATTAGGTCTCATGATTAGATCATGAAGCTAAAATTTAGATCTTCAGACGTTATTAATTTTTTTATATATGAAAGTGTGTAACCTTTAAAAATCTCTCCCTATTTCCCCTACCCTCCAGTCTTTGGCAATCATTTTTCTACTCTGAGTTCCATCTCTCTCT
>NW_024071532.1:0-7188 GCF_014754425.2 Oryx dammah
CGCCAAGCAGCTCCCAGGACTTAACCCATTACGGGCAGTCCCCCGCAGCTCCCCCTTCTTTATTTTTTAAAAGCTCCATGAGATGTCTATGATGCAGCATGTTGCGGTGTATCATACTTTTCATATTCAGAACTTCTCTTATTATGCCCCTGATCAAACACGGGGCCATACACATTAGAACAAGTATAGTGGTCAAAATAACTCCAACCGCAATCATGCTCTGCCATAAAGAATGAAGGCTGGGAAAATTTGAAAATAGATTACTTAGAAAATCTTCCGTGGTCTTAGCTATGTCCAAAGAGGCTTTAGGTGCATTTTCAATTTCCAAAATCTCATGATGCAATTGTAACAAATCAAGGGAAATATTGGAGTTGAACCAAATACCTTGGAGGTGTTTCTTAATCTTATCCCAAGGAAAATCAGAGTTGTTATAAGGCTTTTTGGTAACGCAAATCCACTTATAATTAGCGTGACATTGAATTTTCATTCTAAAATTAAGGCTTTGAATTTCTTCTCCCAAAATTCTTACAGTATCATATAAAGCAGCAAGTCTATCTTCTATTTTTCTATCTATATCCTCTTGAGTTCCCATCACCTTGGTAACATTATAAGCTAGAGAATCTACAACAGTAGCATCTTGTACTGATTGAGCTAATGCAACCGAAGCAGTTACAGCTGTGGCAATAAGGGTAATGAGAGAAACTATCCCAAGGATTATAAGACCAATCTCCCTTTTGGGACGGCTCAGTGCTGAATTAATGCGTTGTAGCAATTCTAAAGCAGATTCCTCATACCAAGTTTCAGTAATTTTTACAGGTGTCATAATAAAGGCAGGTTGTTTTACTACTAAGACCTGTTTTCCCATGGAGACTCCTCTTATACAATTTGTTAAAACGCAATCTGAACAATTTATGCGGTAGACATTATGAGTCTGATTAATATATATAGATCCCATTAATAGCATAAAAGGAAAAGGTACACAAGCCTGGGGGTACCGATGAGCGATACCTATATTCCCATATTTAGTCCCACTAATATTTGGTTGACGATACAATCCATAACCATAGTCAAAGGCAGCCAGTAATTTCCACAGTTCTGTCTGATAGATCTTATGGGGTTTTATCGTCAGGATGGGAGGATGTTGTCCCCTATATTCTGGGAATTCAGGGGTTCCCCCTGGTGCCCAGTCCCACAAGAATGTTGTGCCAGCATTATTGATGTCGTAGACAGTTGCGTTTCTTCCTCGGCAGAGTGTCCAAGGAACATCAATGCCTATGCTTATGCTGATGTCACGGTCACAGAATGGTATATGTAAAGGTCCAGTTCCTGCATGCTGTGTTATACGGCCTGCTTCATGCGCGATACCTGGAATTGTCACCTGTGGGTAAGAGGTAAAAGCAGATACAGTTATGCAGAAAGGTTGATTTATCTTGTAGGAAAAACACATGGGATATTGTGCGGTGAGTCCAAAAAAGGAGATGTTAGCTTGTTGGGATTGAATATGAGTGTTGGATGTTCCACCCAGGAGGAACGTATCATTAACATACACAGGAAGCACTTCCTCATTCCATCCCAGAGGTTGAATTAGTGGTGGATCTGGGACATAAGCCCAGTATGTTAAGGCAGTCCCTTGTTGTATTCGTTGTAATATCATGAGCAGCATGATTAACATGTTTGTAAGGGTCACCGGCGGCAGGGTATGGGCTTCATTCCAGGCTCGTTGCATCAATGCATGGATCTGCTGTGAAGTAGGCAAATTTTCCACATCATCATTGAGGGACATCCGTCGCATTTGGTACACAAGGGACCTCCTCCGTCGCGCGTACCAGCCTTTCCGGGATCCAGCGCGGCGCTTCGGCATCCTGTGGGAAAACAGAAACATGACCCCGCCCCCAAATCAGTACCGGATCTGGTCCAGACCATCGTCCAGTGAGGGGATCCTTCCATTTCACAAGGGGTTTCTTCTTTAAGTAATGATTTCCCCACAATCTCTGTGCTGCAGAGAGTCCCTGTGCATCTAAAGTTAAAAAATTTAAAACAAATAAAGCATGATGTAAAGCATTTTGCGGTGAAGGGGCATATAGCTCATTATTCCCCCGTTTTTGTTTTAAAAGTTGATGTTTTAAACGTTGATGGGCTCGCTCCACAATGCCTTGTCCTTGCGGGTTGTAGGGTATCCCAGTTTTGTGCTGAATATGGAAAGAAGCACAAAAACGTTGAAATGAGCGGCTGACGTAGCCAGGGCCGTTGTCAGTCTTAATAACTTGAGGAATTCCTAAGATAGAGAAACAAGAAAGCATATGTTGTATACAATGCCGAGTAGCTTCTCCAGTGTGAAGGGAGGCCATAAGAAAGTGAGAGAAAGTGTCAATAGAGACATGAACATATTTAAGACGGCCGAACTGAGAAACATGGGTGACATCCGTTTGCCAAATATGATTAGGGCGAAGGCCACGTGGGTTAATGCCATATTGGGGTAGGACAAAAAATTGAGGACATGTAGGGCAATTTTTAACAATTTGTCGGGCCGCTTCTCGAGAAATCTTGAACTGTAAACGCAAGGAATGACTATTTTGATGATGTAGAGCATGAGAGGTTTGAGCAGCACTTATGGCAGATTGATAGAAAAGTTGTTTAGTTAGTGAATCAGCAGCATAATTACCATGGAATATCGGTCCTGGCAATGAAGAATGAGCTCGGACATGCCCAAAATAACAAGGATGTTGCCGAGCTTGTATAGTAGCCTGGATGGAGGAAAATAAAGTAAACACTTCTTCTGATGAAGTACCTATAATAGGAACAGTTTCTAACACATTTAAAGCCCGAACAATGTATTGACTATCAGTGAATAAATTAAAGGGAGTTGAAACCGTCAGTAGAGCTTGATGCACTGCAAATAACTCAACAACCTGGGCAGAAGAAAAAGCAGTTTGAGTATAATAAGATTGGTCATTAATAATTAAAGCTGCAATGCCATTGGAAGAACCATCTGTGAACAAAAGAGTGGCATTATTGATAGGTTGATTTTTAACTATTTTTGGAAAAATAAAAGGATGATGCATAGCAAAATGTAATAATTTATCTGCAGGATAATGATGTATAACTTGTCCAGGGAAATTGGCAAAAGCAAGGGCCCATTTATCAGAGAATTGAAACAACCAATTTTGTTGCTCTGTTGTATAAGGTATACAAATCAATGGAGGTTCTTTTCCAAAATATTGAATAGACTCAACCCGGCCTTTAGCCACTACTTTAGCAACAAGCTCATAATAAGGTAGCAAATTTTTATCAGGAGTGGATGCTAAATAAATCCAGCGCATTGGCTTAGTCTGGTATAGGACCCCTGTAGGAGAATGAGGAGTTGCAAGAATATATAATCCCCATGGTTTTGTATAATCACAATAAGTAATTTGTTGTTCTCTAATAGCAGACTCTACCGTCTCTAAGGCTGTTTTGGCAGCAGGACTCAATTCTCTACGAGAAGTAGGGTCCGTATTTCCTTTTAAAATATCAAATAAGGGTTGTAAGACATAGGTAGGTATTTTTAAATAGGGTCGAATCCAATTTATATCTCCTAGTAATTTTTGGAAATCATTTAAAGTGTGCAGGTTGTCAATTTTTAATTTAATCAACTGAGTGCAATAAGTTTTTGGATATAATGTAAAGCCTAAATAAGTATAAGGAAAATAAGTTTGTACTTTGTCTTCTGCTATTATTAAACCATTAATTGTTAAATGTTTTTGCAAGGAGGCAAATGCCTCACCCAATAGTTGTTTATCCACATGTGCCAACAAGATATCATCCATATAATGTACCAGATATAAATTCGGGAACGCTTTTCTTATAGGGGCAAGGGCAGTAGCAACAAATTTCTGACACAATGTCGGGCTATTTGCCATTCCTTGGGGAAGGACCTTCCATTGGTACCGCTGCATGGGCTCCTGGAAATTAGTGGATGGCACACTAAAAGCAAATCCTTGCAATCCTGAATTGCTAAAGGAATAGTGTAAAAACAATCTTTTAAATCAATAATAATCATATAAGAATTAGCAGGTATAGCAGAAGGAGTAGGCAATCTAGGTTGCAATGCTCCCATAAGCATCATGGTTTCATTAACTTTACGAAGATCTTGTAACAGTCGCCACTTTTCAGACTTTTTCTTAATAACAAATATAGGGGAATTTCAGGCAGAAGTAGAAGGCTCTATATGTCTAAGCCGCAACTGTTCCTGCACCAGTTGCTGGGCAGCTAAGAGTTTTTCTTGAGAGAGGGGCCACTGATCGACCCAGACTGGATCCTCAGATTTCCAGACAATAGGATTGGCATGAGTCGCAGGAAAACCAGAGGCCCCTAAGGAAAACACCCAAGTCCCCTTCGATCCATTTTTGGATATAAACCAAGGGGTTGACTGTCACCCTGATTTTGTTTCCCAAGTCCCTGATGCGGCAGAAGACCTTGATCTAATAACTGGGAAGTTACTGCTGAGGACGGACTATATAAATATACTCCCATTTTGCTCAGAACATCTCTTCCCCATAAATTAACAGGGAGATGGGGCAAAACATAAGGCCGGAATTCTCCGGAATGTCCGTCTTCATCTTCCCAACTTAACAAGGCTGAGCTTTGCTCAGGGTTAGTAGTCTGTCCTATTCCTTGAAGAGTTGAAATAGCAATATGTTTGGGCCATGAAGAAGGCCAATGGTATCCAGAAATAACACTAATATCAGCTCCTGTGTCAAGAACACCCCGAAATTTCTTCCCATTAATTTTTAGACATAGTTCAGGTCGTTGTTCCGTGACATTTTGAATCCAGTAAGCGTCAGAGGAACCAAAACCTTTGTCAGTCCTGTCTTTATTGATTGCTTTTCCCCTCTGTATAATGGGTATGAGCAATAACTGTGCTATACGTTGTCCAGCAGTGACAACTATAATTTTATTAGGAGCTGATGCTAAAATTTTTATCTCTCCTGTGTAATCTGAATCAATAACCCCAGGGAAAACAACTAATCCTTTTAAAGACATACTACTGCGTCCCAGAACAAGACCCGCTGTGCCTGAGGGCAAGGGTCCAAATACTCCAGTGCCTAAAGTCTGAACTCCCATTTCAGGAGTTAATACTGTGTAGGAGGTGGAACTGAGGTCCAGTCCGGCACTCCCTTTCGTGGCTCGGTGCAAATCGGCGATTGTTCGCTTGGGACTTGCACTGTTGCCCCATAACATTGTTTCGGGGCCTGGGGCTGGCCCCTCACCCAGTTTCCCGAAAGTGGGGGTAAAGGATTGCCTTGTACATCTGTTTTAGAACGACAATCTTTAGCCCAATGTTTACCCTTTTTACAACGAGGGCAAAGGTTGGGGGTATCAGTAGTTGCTTGATATTTTTGTGGGCATACGACAGCTCGGTGTCCGGGTTGGCCACAAACAAAACAGCCGGAATTGTTGTTAACTCTCTGAGTACCTCTTTTGTTTCTAGCTTGTTGTTGAAATAAAACCTGTTTTATGCTTTTTCCCTGCAGGGCGGCAGCCATAGCTATGCCCTGCATATATGAAGGACCGATATCTGCACAAATTCGAATAAAATCAGATAAATCCCCCTTCTTGCGATAACGTCGCAGGGCAGCTTGACATGCTGAATTGGCATTTTCAAAGGCCAGCTGTTTGGCAAGAATAATACCAGCATGTTCATCAGACATAATTTTACCAATGGCATCCAACAGTCTGGCCACAAAATCTTGGTAGGGCTCATCAGGCCCCTGTCTAATTTTAGACAAATCCTCAGTCCGGGTACTAGAACTAGGAAGTTTTTTCCATGCTTGTCGTGCGGCATTAGATATTTGTGCATAAGCACCTGGTAAAAAATTTAATTGTGCATTAGTAGCTTGATAAGCGCCATCCCCTATCAACATTTCATAAGAAGTTTGAATACCTTGTTGCCGATTTACATCTGCAATATGGCCGCACTGTTTAACATATTCTGATTTCCATAATAAATAATCTCCACCCGAAAGACAGGCTCTGGCTATTTGTTTCCAGTCATTAGGAGGCAAATTTTGAGTTCCCAGATTTTCAATCATTGCCATAGTAAAAGGGGCGGTGGGACCATATTGAGAACAAGCAACTTTCAATTCTTTTAACTGTTTAAAAGGCAAGGCCTCATAAAATCGTTGGTTATTTTGTTCAAACACAGGAAAAGCTAAAGCAAAATCAGATACCGTCTCACCCAATCGTTGAGCCTGTCGCAGAGCTTTCTGTAAAGGAGAAATGGTGTCCTGAGATGATGAAGGAGCCACTGGTCCAGGCGGGGGATCCATTCCGGCAACAACAGAAGGAGCATAAGCGGGAGGGAGAGGAGGAGCAGAAGCAGAAAGATCAGAAAGATTAACCTTATGGTTTGAACTGCATAACAATTTAGCAAGTTTTTTGACGCATTCCATCAGGTCATCGTCAGAAGCCTTGTGTTTTTCCTCTTGAGCTAAAAACTCCCACTCCTCATGGTGGTACTTGGCGGCTTCTTCCTCTAACTCATCTGCGTCTTCAGAGGAAAGAACGTCATTTACATCAAGAGACTGGGGAGATTTAAGTGGTTGTGGCTTACCTTCTAGCCCCTCTGGAACAGCATATTCTGGCTCATTCGCTGCTTTATCTTCCTCTTTGAGTAACTGACCTAACCGTTTTAACTCTTCATTGTCAAAATCTAAGCAATCTCGTATTAAAGTCCAGAGGGACAAGGTTTCTATAGGCACTTTATCTGGACCATGCAAAGTATAGTGCGTTTTAATTTGTTCTCCTACCTTTTTCCATGTCTCTAGATTAACGGTCCCTTCCCTAGGAAACCAAGGACAAACTTCTTCAATAAAAGAAAGAAAATTAGTCAATTTTGGTCTAGAAACAGTAATACCTCTATGTTTCAACATAACAAATAACATATGTACAAACAATTGACGGCTGTGCGTCTGCCCCATGATTTATACTCTCAACAATAATCCTTACTACTCCACTTCTTACTAATTAGCACCGACACCGTGCAATTACTCACTCGTTCATATAATGAGTAGTGGCGAAGAGCTGTCGTTTTCGAGCCCCACGTTGGGCGCCACCTGCCGTGGCCAGCACTGCAAGGTTTTTCCCCTACCCGGGAGACACAGGAAACGGAGCTCGATCGCTGAGAAAGAGACTGAGACAGAAAGATGG
>NW_024071533.1:0-7188 GCF_014754425.2 Oryx dammah
TCCCCCAACTCATTCCGTTTCCAAATTGTTCAAAAATCATTTGCCTATTCCTGGCCCTTTGCTCTTGGAAATTAATGTTAGGATAAGCTTATCAGTTCTACAGAAGACCTTGAAATTCTGAATGGAGTTACTTTGAGTTTATAGATAAATTGAAGAAGAAGTAACTTTACAGTGTTGAACTTTTCAAATAATAAAGACTATTTATTTGTGTCTTTTTATATATCTTTTTTAGGCTTCCCTAGTGGCTCACACGTAAAAAATTCTGCCTGCAATGCAGGAGACCTGGGTTCAACCCCTGGGTCAGGAAGATGGCCTGAAGAAGAGAATGGCAAGCCACTCCAGTATTCTTACCTGGAGAATTCCATGGGCAGAGAAGTCTGATGGTCTACAGTCCATGGGGTCAAAAAAAGACACAACTGAGCAACTTTCACTTTCATTTATATATCTTTTACACTTTGAAATTTTCTCAGTAAGGTCTTGCATCTCAAATTAGATTGCTTGGTGATCTATATGTGTTGATACTACAAATGGAATATTTAAGTTTTTAATTTTTAAGTTCAGTTCAGTCACTCCGTCATGTCCGACTCTTTGGGACCCCATGGACTGCAGCGTGCCAGGCCTCCCTGTCCATCATCAATTCCTGGAATTTACTCAAACTCATGTCCGTTGAGTGAGTGATGCCATCCAACCATCTCATCCTCTGCTGTCTCCTCTCCCCTCACCTACAGTCCTTCCCAGCATCAGGGTCGTTTCAGATGAGTCAGGTCTTCACATTGGGTGGCCAAAGTATTGGAGTTTCAGCTTCAGCATCCTTCCTCCAATGAATATTCAGGATTGATTTCCTTTGGTATTGACTGGTTGGATCTCCTTGCAGTCCAAGGGACTCTCAACAGTCTTCTCCAACACCATAGTTCAAAAGTATCAATTCTTCAGCGCTCAACTTTCTTTATAGTCCAACTCTAACATGCATACATGACTCCTAGAAAAACCATAGCCTTGACTAGATGGACCTTTGTTGGCAAAGTAATGTCTCTGCTTTTTAATATACTGTCTAGGTTGGTCATAACTTCTTCCATGGTGTAAGCGTCTTTTAATTTCATGGCTGCAGTCACCATCTGCAGTGATTTTGGAGACCCCCAAAATAAAGTCTGCCACTGTTTCCACTGTTTCTCCATTTACCATGAAGTGATGGCACCAGATGCCATGATCTTAGTTTTCTGAATGTTGAACTTTAAGCCAACTTTGAACTCTCCTCTTTCACTTTCATGAAGAGGCACTTTAGTTCTTCGCTTTCTGCTGTAAGTGTGGTGTAATCTGCATATCTGAGGTTATTGATATTTCTTCTGGCATTCTTGATTCCAGCTTGTGCTTCCTCCAGCCCAGCGTTTCTCTTGATGTATTCTGCATATAAGTTAAATAAGCAGGGTGACAATATATAGACTTCATGTACTCCTTTTCCTATTTGGAACCGGTCTGTTGTTCCATGTCCAGTTTGAACTGTTGCTTCCTGACCTGCATGCAGATTTCTCAAGCGGCAGGTCAGGTGATCTAGTATGCCGATCTCTTGAAGAATTTTCCACAGTTTGTTGTGATCCACACAGTCAAAGGCTGTGGCATAATCAATAAAGCAGAAACAGATATTTTTCTAGAACTCTCTTGCTTTTTCAATGATCCAGCAGGTGTTGACAATTTGATCTCTGGTTCCTCTGCCTTTTCTAAATCCAATGAACATCTGGAAATTCATGGTTCACGTTCTGTTGAAGCCTGGCTTGGAGAATTTTGAGCATTATTTACTAGCGTGTGAGATGGTGCAATTGTGCAGTAGTTTGACCATTCATTTGGCATTGCTTTTCTTAGGGACTGGAATGAAAACTGACCCTTTCCAGTCCTGTGGCCACTGCTGAGTTTTCCAAATTAGCTGGCATATTGAGTGCAGCACTTTCACAGCATCATCTTTTAGGATTTGAAATAGCTCAACTGCAATTCTATCATCTCCAGTAGCTGTGTTTGTAGTGATATTATTAAAGGCCACTTGACTTCACATTCCAGGATGTCTGGCTCTAGGTGAGTGATCACGTCATCATGGTTGATTTTTAAGTTATATTTCCTAATTGATTTTTTGCTGATTCATAGAAATATAAATTATTTTTTAATATTACTGTACTATCCTGGAATCATAATGAATCTCATTATTATTTCAAATAAGTTGATTCTCTTGGATTTTCCATAATGACAATCATGTTATCTGTAAAAAATGCAAGCTTTGTTCTTCTAATCGTTACATCAGTTATATACTGTAACAATGTTAACAGTGAATTCTCCAGTGCAATGTCGCACATAAGCTGTAACAGTAGCACAATTCTCTTATTCCACACTTTAAAACAATGTTTAAATTATGCATATTTGCTTTGATGAAAAGATGAAAGGGTCAGTCGCTCAGTCTTGTCCAATTCTTTGCGACCCCATGGACTATAGCCCAAAAGGCTCCTCTGTCCATGGAACTCTTCAGGCAACAATATTGGAGTGAGTTCCCATTTCCTTCTCCAGGGGGGCACATTTACTATAGGTTGTTTTTAATTAGTCCTCATTTTCTCTGTTTCTCATTTTGCTGTGAGATTTTATCTTGAATAAATGCTAAATTTTACCAGATTTTTTTCTCTGCATCTCTTGAAATGATCCCAAATGTTTTTCCTTTAATAACTTAATGTTATAAACTATGTCACATGATTTTTTTTCTTTTTGGAAACTGTTTTAGACATAATATTTTGTAACTTAAAGAAAAATTACATGTGCTTCAAATTCCTCTTTGGATAAATGTTATGTTTTAATTGACCCATTGCCAAGGTCCAGCCCCGGTGGATCCAGGGTGATTTGAAGGTGGAGGGATGGCATCAGTGTCTTTGGAAAAATACATATTTAATTACAGATATAGAGAGAGATTAGAAACGGATAGTGTAGTAGGAGATAGTGTAGTGGAGCAAAGGAGGCTGAATCCAGATGGGAATTCAGCCAGAGAAATGGGAGCAAGAAAGAAGCAACATGGGGGAATCAGTCTTTCCGGAAACTGATCTGATTCCTTTATTTTGGGGTTTGCTTATATACCTTTTGTTACACATAGGGATGAATACAGAGTCACGCGGGGGTCAGCAGTCCTGACCTTTATCAAAATCAGGTGCTTCACATAAATGTATAAAAAAAAGGTCTTAGGGATATTACATCATCTTCTGGCCATGAGTGAGACCTGCTGACATTTTATGATCCTTTCTTTCTGATAACCAAAAAACTTATTTTTTCCAAGGGTGTTTTTTCTTAAACCAGGCACCACCCTCCAAATAAAGTTACATTCCTATAGGGTGAGGGTGTAGTCAGTTACAATCAAGAAAGGAATTTATTTAACCCAAGGTTAACATGATTAATCTTAAAGGTTAATACTTATTTCTCCTATATGCTTAAAGGTTAATACTTATTTCTCCTATATGTTAGTTATATTCATTATAAGGACAGGGTATATGGAGATTTAGCAGCAAACATCAACCCAACAAATGAAAATCCTTTCACCAATGCTCCCCTTAAGATCTATTTAGTCTTAAGATAGTGATAAAGTTACATTTTTACATAGCAAGGACACAGTGATTTATAACAAAGTACAGTGATCTATTACAAAAGAGAAAATTCATTAACTCAAAAAGTCTAGTATTGCTAACATCAAAAACTACTATATTTCCTTTTCTATATTCCAAATACATTGATTAATATATTCCCAGGTGCCTAAACATATGGAGGCCTGGCAGCAATCATTGACTCAATAAGAAGAAAAAGCCCTATGCTAATTAAGACTCTCAAAATACTCCAAAACTCTCTGTGCTGTTTATGGTTGAGAGGTAGTAAACAATCATGTGCTAGTGGCAGGAGTATGGATAATCCTGTCACACAAGCTAGTCTGTCAACAGAGAAGTTTGACGTAAGACATCCTTGTCCCACCCAGGGGAGGGAATTAGCAGCAATTATTGACACAACAAAGGAAAAACCCTTCACCAATATAATTCCTAACCAACCCACTATACTAATAATTTGTAACTCCCCAAAAGAATTTGCCTTTAGTAAGTCTAAAACATCTCGTGCCTCTCAGATTGGGAGGCTGTAAACAATCACGGGTGGCCTGACGAACCTATATAGGTGGGCTAGATAACCTTCAGAGGTGTCCATAAGCTGAAACACTCTTGTCACGCCCAGGAATTTTTATTGCCTTGGAGCTGCACGTTTACTCCTTCTCCGAGAGAAACGGTTATGGGGGAGAGCATAAAACAGACTCTGGTTTTGGGGTAGATGCTTGGGAACAGGGGGTTTCCTGAGGCTTGATCACGCCTTTGCATATGCCAGGCCTCCTTCCTCATGACCTTTGCCATGGTCGGAGTTCCTCAGGCTGGCCCCCAGCAACCCATTTTACTAATATTTTCAAGTTATTGTAAAGATGTAGGTATATGCTTTTTTAAAATTTTTATAATCTATCTTTTATCATATTTTGTAACCTGTTTCCAGTTTGTTTATTCTTTTTGTTATTTTTAAACCTTTTTTTGAACTGTGATTGACAGACAAAAAGCTGTGTATCTGTTAATAAATACAACTTAACCAGTGAAACTTAGGTTTTCATAGAGATTCTAGGAGTTAAGTGATAGGTCTGGAATCCAATTTTAAACTATGCTTTCATTCCCATGATAAATCCAACTTAGTCATGATGTTTCCCTTGAAGTGCTCAGTCGTGTCCGACTCTTTGTGACCCCATGGACTACACAGTCCGTGGAATTCTCCAGGCCAGAATACTGGAGTGGGTAGCCTTTCTCTTCTCCAGGGGATTGTCCCAACCCCGGGATCGAACCCAGGTCTCCCTCATTGCAGGCAGATTCTTTACCAGCCTAGCCACAAGGGAAGCCCAAGAACATGGAAGTGGGTAACCTATCCCTTCTCCAACGGATCTTCCCAATCCAGTAATAGAACCGGGGTCTCCTGCATTGCAAGCAGATTCTTTACCAACTGAGCTATCAGGGAGCCCCCAAGTTTCCCTTATAGAAGGCTAAATTCTTGTTAACATTTTACTTATAGTTTTTGGATTTAATTTCAGACTTATGACTGGCCTATAATTTCCCATCTCCATATCTCACTTGATTTTGACTTCAAGGTTGTAGTAACCTCATAAAAGAAGTTGAAAGTTGGGAACAATACTTCTGTTAATATTTTGGTTGCAGTTTGTGTAAGATTCTCATTATTTTTTGAATGTTTGGGAGAAATTTTCTGTAAAACTATTTTGTTGTGGTGTGTGTGTGTTTACAGTTGTTTACTAACTTAACTTCTTTAAATGTTTTATGATACTCAGGTTTTGAGGGGATTCATAAATTTTTGTTTTATCCAAGTTTTAATGACATTCTATTTTTAACACTACTATATCTGTTGTGTTCCACTTATTAAGTCCTATCACTTTTGATTTTTATTGATCAATTTCTATAGAAAGTCAACTTCTACCTTTTTTACTTCCTTTTTGGGGGGCAGATACACAGCATAATGGTTAAATGAATAGGCCTTGGAATCAGATGGCTTAACCCAGGATGTGACTAACAGGATTAAATATGATAAACCATGCAGAGTGATTTGAGACCAAAATAAAGCACATGCATGCTAAATTGCTTCAGTCATGTCCAACTCTTTGTGACCCTCTGGACTGTGGCCAGTCAGGCTGCTCTCTCCATGGGATTCTCCAGGCAAGAATACTAGAGTAGGTTGTCATGCCCTCCTCCAGGGGATCTTCCCAAAATAAAGTAGGCTCAATAAATTTTAGCTATGACCATAACTAAGTTCCTCATATTTTCTATCTCTTGACCCTTTTTATCATACTAATCACTTTCTCTGATGGTATATTTTAATCTCCTATATTCATTTATTCCATTTTAAAGTTGATGATAGATTTTCTCCCCTGATGCTTCTATAAGGAAAAGAACTTTACTTTTTCCTAATAACCATTATATCCAAAGCCTAGAATCATGCTTAATACATAGTAGACACACAAACGTGAATAAATGAATACTGGATGCTCGGGGCTGGTGCACTGAGACGACCCAGAGGGATGGTACGGGGAGGGAGGAGAGAGGGGGGTTCAGGATGGGGAACACATGTATACCTGTGGCGGATTCATGTTGATGTATGGCAAAACCAATACAATATTGTAAAGTAATTAACCTCCAATTAAAATAGATAAATTTATATTTTAAAAAACCAAAAAATTTTAAAAATGAAATAAACAAACTCATAATAAACTGCAGAATCCTCATACCCAAATCCTCAATATGAAGGAAATATGGTATTTTTCAGGGACTTTAAATGGATATGGCAGTGTCAAAAATAAAGTTCACTACTATATATAGTTTTGTCTGTTTCAGGCCTTTTGCCTTCAATATGTGAGATGCTCTTGAAATATTTGTTGATATGACATCTTTGGCAGGGAGCATCATACAGATTTTTAAGCACTATGGGATTTGCAGAGGAAGCTTCAGTTTTCTTTAATTAAAAAACAAAGCTTAATTTTCTAAGTTGACTATCTTATTCAAAAAGCCAGAAAAGCAAATGAATGAGTTTAATGTATAATTTTTTTTTCTATTTTAGGTAATAAAGAACGTGATAAATCTCAAAGTATGTATCAAAATCTTTCAGTATTTATTCAATTACTTCCTTTCCTTGAAACTAAATTGAGCTCTTAAATGTTGTTTTTATTGACAGGATATCCAAATTGGAACCCATCAGGGACACGTCAGCTGATAGCATGTAATCCATTGTACGCAATTTCTGTTCTTCTGACAATAATTTAATTGTCTTTGATGTACAAGAGAAATTCTCCAACATGACAATAAAGAAATAGATTATGGTTAAATGTAACTCTTATCTGTTTAATTACTAAGGCTTCTAAATGCTTTATCTGTTATCTAAATTTGATGTGTTTTTAATTCAAAAGATGTACTATAATATAGAAGGGTAACAATAAAAAAAAAAGCAAAACTTAAGTGATTTAAAAATTATTTTACATGTATCAAGGGTCTTGTTCTCTAATATTCTAGATTATCATTTTAGTTAGAGTACACTTAAAGAATTAAACATTTCAGATATTAGGTATTTTCCTTAAATGGCAGTAGTTCTCTTTAAGAG
>NW_024071534.1:0-7187 GCF_014754425.2 Oryx dammah
AAAGATCATACACCATGACCAAGTGGGCTTTATCCCAGGGATGCAAGAATTCTTCAATGTCTGCAAATCAATCAATATAACTCACTACATTAACAAATTGAAAAATAAAAACCATATGATTATCTCAATAGATGCAGAGAAGTCCTTTGACAAAATTCAACATCCATTTATGATAAAAAAAAAAAAACTCTCCAGAAAGCAGGAATAGAAGGAACATACCTCAACATAATAAAAGCTATATATGAGAAACCAACAGCAAACATTTTCCTCAATGGTGAAAAATGGAAAGCATTTCCCCTAAAGTCAGTAACAAGACAAGGGTGCCCACTTTCACCACTACTATTTAACATAGTTCTGGAAGTTTTAGCCACAGCAATCAGAGCAGAAAAAGAAATAAAAGGAATCCAAATTGGAAAAGAAGAAGTAAAACTCTCACTGTTTGCAGATGACATGATCCTCTACATAGAAAACACTAAAGACTCCACCAGAAAAGTACTAGAACTAATCAATGAATATAGTAAAGTTGCAGGATATAAAATCAACACACAAAAATCCCTTGCATTCCTATACACTAATAATGAGAAAGTAGAAAAAGAAATTAAGGAAAAAATTACATTCACCATTGGAACAAAAAGAATAAAATACTTAGGAATATATCTACCTAAAGAAACTAAAGACCTACATATAGAAAACTATAAAACAGTGATGAAAGAAATCAAAGAGGACACTAATAGATGGAGAAATATACCATCATGGATCGGAAGAATCAATATAGTGAAAATGAGTATACTACCCAAAGCAATCTACAGAATCAATGCCATCCCTATCAAGCTACTAGCGGTATTGTTCACAGAACTAGAACAAATAATTTCAAGATTTGTATGGAAATACAAAAAAACCTCGAATAGACAAAGCAATCTTGAGAAAGAAGAATGGAACTGGAGGAATCAACTTGCCTGACTTCAGGCTCTACTACAAAGCTTCAGTCATCAAGACAGTATGGTACTGGCACAAAGACGGAAATATAGATCAACGGAAAAAAATAGAAAGCCCAGGGATAAATCCACACACCTATGGACACCTGATCTTTGACAAAGGAGGCAAGAATGTACAATGGAGTAAGACAATCTCTTTAACAAGTGGTGCTGGGCAAACTGGTCAACCACTTGTAGAAGAATGAAACTAGATGACTTTCTAACACCACACAAGAAAATAAACTCAAAATGGATTAAAGATCTAAATGTAAGACCAGAAAGTATAAAACTCCTAGAGGAGAACATAGGCAAAACACTCTCCGACATAAATTACAGCAGGATCCTGTATGACCCACCTCCCAGAATACTGCAAATAAAAGCAAAAATAAACAAATGGGATCTAATTAAAATTAAAAGCTTCTGCACAACAAAGGAAACTATAAGTAAGGTGAAAAGACAGCCTTCTGAATGGGATAACATAATAGCAAATGAAGCAACTGACAAACAACTAATCTCAAAAATATACAAGAAACTTATGCAGCTCAATTCCAGAAAAACAAATGACCCATTCAAAAAATGGGCCAAAGAATTAAATAGACATTTCTCCAAAGAAGACATATGGATGGCTAACAAACACATGAAAAGATGCTCAACATCATTCATTATCAGAGAAATGCAAATCAAGACCAAAATGAGGTACCATTTCACACCAGCCAGAATGGCTGTGATCCAAAAGTCTGCAAGCAGGGGAGGGGGGTGGGAGGGGGGTTCAGGTTTGGGAACGCATGTACACCCGTGGTGGATTCATGTCAATGTATGGCAAAACCAATACAGAATTGTAAAGTAAAATAAAAAATAAATATTTTTTTAACAAAATTATCAACCATAAATAAAAAGAAAAAATAATAATTAAAAAAAAAGTCTGCAAGCAATATATGCTAGAGAGGGTGTGGAGAAAAGGGAACCCTCTTACACTGTTGGTGGGAATGCAAACTAGTACAGCTACTATGAAGAACAATGTGGAGATTCTTTAAAAATTTCTAATAGAACTGCCTTATGACCCAGCAATCCCACTGCTGGGCATACACGCCGAGGAAACCAGAATTGAAAGAGACATGTACCCCAATGTTCATCACAGCACTGTTTATAATAGCCAGGACATGGAAACAACCTAGTTGTCCATCAGCAGATGAATGGATAAGAAAGCTGTGGTACATATACACAATGGAGTATTACTCAGCCATTAAAAAGAATACATTTGAATCAGTTCTGATGAGATGGATGAAACTGGAGCCGATTATACAGAATGAAGTAAGCCAGAAAGAAAAACACCAATACAGTATACTAACACATATATATGGAATTTAGAAAGATGGCAATGATGACCCTGTATGCAGGACAGCAAAAAAGACACAAATGTGTATAGCAGACTATTGGACTCAGTGGGAGAGGGAGAGGGTGTGATGATTTGGGAGAATGGCATTGAAACATGTATAATATCATGTAAGAATCGAATTGCCAGTCTATGTCCAATGCAGGATATGGCACGCTTGGAGCTGGTACACGGGGATGACCCAGAGAGATTTTGTAGGGAGGGGGGTGGGAGGGGGGTTCTTGTTTGGGAACGCATGTACACCCATGGTGGATTCATGTCAATGTATGGCAAAACCAATACAGAATTGTAAAGTAAAATAAAAAATAAATTTAAAAAAAAGATACTGGGGGCAGTCCTAAGGTGGCGGAGGAATAGGAAGGGAAGACCACTTTCTCCCTCACAAATTCCTCAAAAGATAACTTCAATGCAGAGCAAACTCCACAAAACAACCTCTGAATGCAGGCAGAGGACATCAGGCAACCAGAAAAGCAGATCATTGTCTTCAAAAACATGTAGGAAAAAATATAAAAGACGAGAAAAGAGACAAAGGAGGTGGGGAGGGAGCTACGTCCCGGGAAGGGAAGCCCGTCCCAGGAAGGGAATTCTAAGAAGAGAGGTTTCCAAACACAAGGAAACACTCTACATGCCGAGTCTGAAGCGAGCCTTGGAAACACAGAGGGCAACATAACAGGAAGGAAAAACAAATAAATAATTAAAACCAACAGATTACAAGCCCAACAGTAACTCCCCCAGCCGAAAAACAGCGCAGACACCTGCAACCGCCACTAGCAAGTGGGGGCAGGGCAGGGAAGTGCAGGAGGCGCAGGCTGCTGTGCTCGGTAAGAATCGGGCAGGAACGCCCCACGAGTAACTGGAGCGATCGAACTTGGGCTAGCAAACCAGACTGGTGGATAGCTACCACGCGAAAAGCTGGAACATAAGACCCCGCCAGGACCGCACACAGAACAAAGGACGGAATGGAAATAGCCGGCTGCAGACCATCCCCCGCCGGGGACAGGCAGCCAGAGCCGTAAGAGCTGGAAGGGGCAATTGCAGCCCCGGAGAGACTTTACCTACCAAACTGCAGGCAGGCTTCTTTGCTAAGACTTCTGGGGGTGATGGACAGTCACCATCCGCCTCACAAGGAGCACCAGCAGTACACCCAGAAAACTGAGCAGTAGAGACAGAGAAGGGGACAAGTCGCGGCGACCGCGCTTTCCAAGCTCCTGAGCTGCTCGGACCCAGGAGGGGCGCAGAGCGCAGTCCCAGACAAGTCTGTGCCTCTGAGGGTTACCTGGGCGCCAAACCTGAGCGGCTTGGACCGGGGAGGTGCGCGAAGCCTGGGGCCAGCCTCGGATGGTTCCCGGCTGAGCACCATGGAGCCGGAGCGGTTTCTGTGTCGTGGCGGGGGACAGCTCCAGCGGGGTTGAGATGCTGTGTGCCCACGACAGTGCTATTTGTTTGCAGCTTCCCCCCCTCCCCACAGCGCAACTGAACTAGTGAGCCTAAAAAAAAAAAAAAAAGTGTCCACCACCGCCCCCCTGTGTCAGGACGGAATTCAGACACTGAAGAGACCAGCAAACAGAAGAAGTTAAACAGAGGGAACTGCATTGGAAGTGACCCCACACGGCCCACAACATCAGAGAAGGGCCAGATATATCTTCACAATTTTTACAATCATTCCTTATTTTTTTTTCTTTTTTTTTTTGGTTTTTTTTTTTTTTTTTTTTTTGCTTTTTTTTCTTTTTTTTTTCTTTTCTAACTTTTTTAATTGTTAAGTCTTCTATTTCTCTACTTTTTATTTCTATAACTATTACTTTTCAAAAAAAAAGACTCTACTTTTTTAAGGCAAACACCATATATAGTCTTCGCATGGTTGTTTTTGGTATTTCTTTTTTAATCTTGTGGTTTGGTTTTTTTTTTTTTTTTTTTTTTTCTTATTATTTTTTTCTTTTTTTTTTCCTTTCTTCCTTCTGCTTCATCTCTTTAATATTGTATTTTTGAAAATCTAACCTCTACTCTAGGTTTTTAATCTTTGCTTTTTGGTTTTTGTTGTCAATCTTGTACGTTTCATAACCCAATCTTACCTGACAGCGAGATTACTGGCTTGACCACTCCTCCTTTTGGACTCTCCTTTTCTCCACCAGGTGGCCTCTGTCTCTTCCCCCGCGCCATCTCTTCTATATCCAACTCTGTGATTCTCTGTGTGTTCTAGATGGTGGAGAACACCTAAGGAACTGATTACTGGCTGGACTTGTCTCTCTCCTTTTCATTCCTCTCTCTTACCCTCCTGGCCACCTCTGTCTACTTCCTCTCTCTCCTCTTCCCTGTATAACTCCGTGAATACCTCTGAGAGGTCCAGACTATGGAGCGCACATAAGGAAGTGACCATTGACTAGTTGCTCTCTCCTCTTTGATCTCACCGCATCTCATTCCAGTCACCTCTAACTACCCCCTCCCTCTTCTCTTCTCCATGTAACCCAGTGAACCTCTCTGGGGGTCCCTCAATGTGGAGAAACCTTTCATCTTTATCCTAGATGCTTTATCATTGGTGCTGTATAGATGGAGAAGTCTAGAGACCACTGTAAAAATAAAACCGAAAACCAGAAGCAGGAGGCTTAAGTCCAAAGCTTGAGAACATCAGAGAACTCCTGAATTCAGGGAACATTAAGCAATAGGAGCTCATCAAATGCCTCCATACCTACACTGAAACAAAGCTCCACCCAAGGGCCAACAAGTTCCAGAGCAAGACATATCACACAAATTCTCCAGCAACACAGGAACACACCCCTGAGCTTCAATATACAGGCAGCTCAAAGTTACTCCAAAACTTTAGATGTCTCATAACCCATTACTGGTCACTCCACTGCACTCCAGAGAGAAGAAACCCAGCTCCAACCCCAGACCTCCAACACAAGCCTCTCTAACCAGGAAACCTTGACAAGCCACTGATACAACCCCACCCACAGTGAGGAAGCTCCACAATAAAGAGAACTCCACAAATTACCAGTATATAAAAAGGCCATCCCAAATGCAGCAATATAACCAAGATGAAGAGACAGAGGAATACTCAACAGGTAAAGGAACAGGAGAAATGCCCACCAAACCAGACAAAAGAGGAAGAGATAGGGAATCTACCTGAGAAAGAATTCCAAATATTGATAGTGAAAATGATCCAAAATCTTGAAATCAAAATGGAATCACAGATAAATAGCCTAGAGACAAGGATTGAGAAGATGCAAGAAAGGTTCAACAAGGACCTAGAAGAAATAAAAAAGAGTCAATATACAATGAATAACGCAATAAATGAGATCAGAAACACTCAGGAGGCAACAAATAGTAGAATAACTGAGGCAGAAGATAGGATTAGTGAAATAGAAGATAGAATGGTAGAAATAAATGAATCAGAGAGGAAAAAAGAAAAACGAATTAAAAGAAATGAGGACAATCTCAGAGACTTCCAGGACAATATGAAATGCTCCAACATTCGAATTATAGGAGTCCCAGAAGAAGAAGACAAAAAGAAAGACCATGAGAAAATCCTTGAGGAGATAATAGTTGAAAACTTCCCTAAAATGGGGAAGGAAATAACCACCCAAGTCCAAGAAACCCAGAGAGTTCCAAATAGGATAAACCCAAGGCAAAACACCCCAAGACACATATTAATCAAATTAACAAAGATCAAACACAAAGAACAACTATTAAAAGCAGCAAGGGAAAAACAACAAATAACACACAAGGGGATTCCCATAAGGATAACAGCTGATCTCTCAATAGAAACTCTTCAGGCCACGAGGGAATGGCAAAACATACTAAAAGTGATGAAAGAAAATAACCTACAGCCCAGATTACTATACCCAGCAAGGATCTCATTCAAATATGAAGGAGAAATCAAAAGCTTTACAGACAAGCAAAAGCTGGGAGAATTCAGCACCACCAAACCAGCTCTCAAACAACTTCTAAAGGATATTCTCTAGACAGGAAACACAAAAAGGGAGTATAAACCCGAACCCAAAATAATAAAACAAATGGCAACGGGAACATACTTATCAATAATTACCTTAAACGTAAATGGATTGAATGCCCCAACCAAAAGGCAAAGACTGGCCGATTGGATACAAAAACAAGAACCCTCTATATGCTGCTTACAAGAGACCCACCTCAAAACAAGGGACACATACAGACTGAAAGTGAAGGGTTGGAAAAAGATATTCCATGCAAATAGAGACCAAAAGAAAGCAGGAGTGGCAATACTCATATCCAATAAAATAGACTTTAAAACAAAGGCTGTGAAAAGAGACAAAGAAGGCCACTACATAATGATCAAAGGATCAATCCAAGAAGAAGATATAACAATTATAAATATATATGCACCCAATATAGGAGCACCGCAATATGTAGGACAAATGCTAACAAGTATGAAAGGGGAAATTAACAACAACACAATAATAGTGGGAGACTTTAATACCCCACTCACACATATGGACAGATCAACTAAACAGAAAATTAACAAAGAAACGTGAACTTTAAATGATACATTAGACCAGTTAGACCTAATTGATATCTATAGGACATTTCACCCCAAAACAATGAATTTCACCTTTTTCTCAAGTGCTCATGGAACCTTCTCGAGGATAGATCACATCCTGGGCCATAAATATAACCTTGATAAATTCAAAAAAATCGAAATCATTCCAAGCATCTTTTCTGACCATAATGCATTAACATTAGATCTCAATTACAGGAAGAAAACTATTAAAAATTCCAACATAGGGATGCTGAACAACACGATTCTGAATAACCAACAAATCACAGAAGAAATAAAAAAAAATCAAAAT
>NW_024071535.1:0-7187 GCF_014754425.2 Oryx dammah
TCCCCCAACTCATTCCGTTTCCAAATTGTTCAAAAATCATTTGCCTATTCCTGGCCCTTTGCTCTTGGAAATTAATGTTAGGATAAGCTTATCAGTTCTACAGAAGACCTTGAAATTCTGAATGGAGTTACTTTGAGTTTATAGATAAATTGAAGAAGAAGTAACTTTACAGTGTTGAACTTTTCAAATAATAAAGACTATTTATTTGTGTCTTTTTATATATCTTTTTTAGGCTTCCCTAGTGGCTCACACGTAAAAAATTCTGCCTGCAATGCAGGAGACCTGGGTTCAACCCCTGGGTCAGGAAGATGGCCTGAAGAAGAGAATGGCAAGCCACTCCAGTATTCTTACCTGGAGAATTCCATGGGCAGAGAAGTCTGATGGTCTACAGTCCATGGGGTCAAAAAAAGACACAACTGAGCAACTTTCACTTTCATTTATATATCTTTTACACTTTGAAATTTTCTCAGTAAGGTCTTGCATCTCAAATTAGATTGCTTGGTGATCTATATGTGTTGATACTACAAATGGAATATTTAAGTTTTTAATTTTTAAGTTCAGTTCAGTCACTCCGTCATGTCCGACTCTTTGGGACCCCATGGACTGCAGCGTGCCAGGCCTCCCTGTCCATCATCAATTCCTGGAATTTACTCAAACTCATGTCCGTTGAGTGAGTGATGCCATCCAACCATCTCATCCTCTGCTGTCTCCTCTCCCCTCACCTACAGTCCTTCCCAGCATCAGGGTCGTTTCAGATGAGTCAGGTCTTCACATTGGGTGGCCAAAGTATTGGAGTTTCAGCTTCAGCATCCTTCCTCCAATGAATATTCAGGATTGATTTCCTTTGGTATTGACTGGTTGGATCTCCTTGCAGTCCAAGGGACTCTCAACAGTCTTCTCCAACACCATAGTTCAAAAGTATCAATTCTTCAGCGCTCAACTTTCTTTATAGTCCAACTCTAACATGCATACATGACTCCTAGAAAAACCATAGCCTTGACTAGATGGACCTTTGTTGGCAAAGTAATGTCTCTGCTTTTTAATATACTGTCTAGGTTGGTCATAACTTCTTCCATGGTGTAAGCGTCTTTTAATTTCATGGCTGCAGTCACCATCTGCAGTGATTTTGGAGACCCCCAAAATAAAGTCTGCCACTGTTTCCACTGTTTCTCCATTTACCATGAAGTGATGGCACCAGATGCCATGATCTTAGTTTTCTGAATGTTGAACTTTAAGCCAACTTTGAACTCTCCTCTTTCACTTTCATGAAGAGGCACTTTAGTTCTTCGCTTTCTGCTGTAAGTGTGGTGTAATCTGCATATCTGAGGTTATTGATATTTCTTCTGGCATTCTTGATTCCAGCTTGTGCTTCCTCCAGCCCAGCGTTTCTCTTGATGTATTCTGCATATAAGTTAAATAAGCAGGGTGACAATATATAGACTTCATGTACTCCTTTTCCTATTTGGAACCGGTCTGTTGTTCCATGTCCAGTTTGAACTGTTGCTTCCTGACCTGCATGCAGATTTCTCAAGCGGCAGGTCAGGTGATCTAGTATGCCGATCTCTTGAAGAATTTTCCACAGTTTGTTGTGATCCACACAGTCAAAGGCTGTGGCATAATCAATAAAGCAGAAACAGATATTTTTCTAGAACTCTCTTGCTTTTTCAATGATCCAGCAGGTGTTGACAATTTGATCTCTGGTTCCTCTGCCTTTTCTAAATCCAATGAACATCTGGAAATTCATGGTTCACGTTCTGTTGAAGCCTGGCTTGGAGAATTTTGAGCATTATTTACTAGCGTGTGAGATGGTGCAATTGTGCAGTAGTTTGACCATTCATTTGGCATTGCTTTTCTTAGGGACTGGAATGAAAACTGACCCTTTCCAGTCCTGTGGCCACTGCTGAGTTTTCCAAATTAGCTGGCATATTGAGTGCAGCACTTTCACAGCATCATCTTTTAGGATTTGAAATAGCTCAACTGCAATTCTATCATCTCCAGTAGCTGTGTTTGTAGTGATATTATTAAAGGCCACTTGACTTCACATTCCAGGATGTCTGGCTCTAGGTGAGTGATCACGTCATCATGGTTGATTTTTAAGTTATATTTCCTAATTGATTTTTTGCTGATTCATAGAAATATAAATTATTTTTTAATATTACTGTACTATCCTGGAATCATAATGAATCTCATTATTATTTCAAATAAGTTGATTCTCTTGGATTTTCCATAATGACAATCATGTTATCTGTAAAAAATGCAAGCTTTGTTCTTCTAATCGTTACATCAGTTATATACTGTAACAATGTTAACAGTGAATTCTCCAGTGCAATGTCGCACATAAGCTGTAACAGTAGCACAATTCTCTTATTCCACACTTTAAAACAATGTTTAAATTATGCATATTTGCTTTGATGAAAAGATGAAAGGGTCAGTCGCTCAGTCTTGTCCAATTCTTTGCGACCCCATGGACTATAGCCCAAAAGGCTCCTCTGTCCATGGAACTCTTCAGGCAACAATATTGGAGTGAGTTCCCATTTCCTTCTCCAGGGGGGCACATTTACTATAGGTTGTTTTTAATTAGTCCTCATTTTCTCTGTTTCTCATTTTGCTGTGAGATTTTATCTTGAATAAATGCTAAATTTTACCAGATTTTTTTCTCTGCATCTCTTGAAATGATCCCAAATGTTTTTCCTTTAATAACTTAATGTTATAAACTATGTCACATGATTTTTTTTCTTTTTGGAAACTGTTTTAGACATAATATTTTGTAACTTAAAGAAAAATTACATGTGCTTCAAATTCCTCTTTGGATAAATGTTATGTTTTAATTGACCCATTGCCAAGGTCCAGCCCCGGTGGATCCAGGGTGATTTGAAGGTGGAGGGATGGCATCAGTGTCTTTGGAAAAATACATATTTAATTACAGATATAGAGAGAGATTAGAAACGGATAGTGTAGTAGGAGATAGTGTAGTGGAGCAAAGGAGGCTGAATCCAGATGGGAATTCAGCCAGAGAAATGGGAGCAAGAAAGAAGCAACATGGGGGAATCAGTCTTTCCGGAAACTGATCTGATTCCTTTATTTTGGGGTTTGCTTATATACCTTTTGTTACACATAGGGATGAATACAGAGTCACGCGGGGGTCAGCAGTCCTGACCTTTATCAAAATCAGGTGCTTCACATAAATGTATAAAAAAAAGGTCTTAGGGATATTACATCATCTTCTGGCCATGAGTGAGACCTGCTGACATTTTATGATCCTTTCTTTCTGATAACCAAAAAACTTATTTTTTCCAAGGGTGTTTTTTCTTAAACCAGGCACCACCCTCCAAATAAAGTTACATTCCTATAGGGTGAGGGTGTAGTCAGTTACAATCAAGAAAGGAATTTATTTAACCCAAGGTTAACATGATTAATCTTAAAGGTTAATACTTATTTCTCCTATATGCTTAAAGGTTAATACTTATTTCTCCTATATGTTAGTTATATTCATTATAAGGACAGGGTATATGGAGATTTAGCAGCAAACATCAACCCAACAAATGAAAATCCTTTCACCAATGCTCCCCTTAAGATCTATTTAGTCTTAAGATAGTGATAAAGTTACATTTTTACATAGCAAGGACACAGTGATTTATAACAAAGTACAGTGATCTATTACAAAAGAGAAAATTCATTAACTCAAAAAGTCTAGTATTGCTAACATCAAAAACTACTATATTTCCTTTTCTATATTCCAAATACATTGATTAATATATTCCCAGGTGCCTAAACATATGGAGGCCTGGCAGCAATCATTGACTCAATAAGAAGAAAAAGCCCTATGCTAATTAAGACTCTCAAAATACTCCAAAACTCTCTGTGCTGTTTATGGTTGAGAGGTAGTAAACAATCATGTGCTAGTGGCAGGAGTATGGATAATCCTGTCACACAAGCTAGTCTGTCAACAGAGAAGTTTGACGTAAGACATCCTTGTCCCACCCAGGGGAGGGAATTAGCAGCAATTATTGACACAACAAAGGAAAAACCCTTCACCAATATAATTCCTAACCAACCCACTATACTAATAATTTGTAACTCCCCAAAAGAATTTGCCTTTAGTAAGTCTAAAACATCTCGTGCCTCTCAGATTGGGAGGCTGTAAACAATCACGGGTGGCCTGACGAACCTATATAGGTGGGCTAGATAACCTTCAGAGGTGTCCATAAGCTGAAACACTCTTGTCACGCCCAGGAATTTTTATTGCCTTGGAGCTGCACGTTTACTCCTTCTCCGAGAGAAACGGTTATGGGGGAGAGCATAAAACAGACTCTGGTTTTGGGGTAGATGCTTGGGAACAGGGGGTTTCCTGAGGCTTGATCACGCCTTTGCATATGCCAGGCCTCCTTCCTCATGACCTTTGCCATGGTCGGAGTTCCTCAGGCTGGCCCCCAGCAACCCATTTTACTAATATTTTCAAGTTATTGTAAAGATGTAGGTATATGCTTTTTTAAAATTTTTATAATCTATCTTTTATCATATTTTGTAACCTGTTTCCAGTTTGTTTATTCTTTTTGTTATTTTTAAACCTTTTTTTGAACTGTGATTGACAGACAAAAAGCTGTGTATCTGTTAATAAATACAACTTAACCAGTGAAACTTAGGTTTTCATAGAGATTCTAGGAGTTAAGTGATAGGTCTGGAATCCAATTTTAAACTATGCTTTCATTCCCATGATAAATCCAACTTAGTCATGATGTTTCCCTTGAAGTGCTCAGTCGTGTCCGACTCTTTGTGACCCCATGGACTACACAGTCCGTGGAATTCTCCAGGCCAGAATACTGGAGTGGGTAGCCTTTCTCTTCTCCAGGGGATTGTCCCAACCCCGGGATCGAACCCAGGTCTCCCTCATTGCAGGCAGATTCTTTACCAGCCTAGCCACAAGGGAAGCCCAAGAACATGGAAGTGGGTAACCTATCCCTTCTCCAACGGATCTTCCCAATCCAGTAATAGAACCGGGGTCTCCTGCATTGCAAGCAGATTCTTTACCAACTGAGCTATCAGGGAGCCCCCAAGTTTCCCTTATAGAAGGCTAAATTCTTGTTAACATTTTACTTATAGTTTTTGGATTTAATTTCAGACTTATGACTGGCCTATAATTTCCCATCTCCATATCTCACTTGATTTTGACTTCAAGGTTGTAGTAACCTCATAAAAGAAGTTGAAAGTTGGGAACAATACTTCTGTTAATATTTTGGTTGCAGTTTGTGTAAGATTCTCATTATTTTTTGAATGTTTGGGAGAAATTTTCTGTAAAACTATTTTGTTGTGGTGTGTGTGTGTTTACAGTTGTTTACTAACTTAACTTCTTTAAATGTTTTATGATACTCAGGTTTTGAGGGGATTCATAAATTTTTGTTTTATCCAAGTTTTAATGACATTCTATTTTTAACACTACTATATCTGTTGTGTTCCACTTATTAAGTCCTATCACTTTTGATTTTTATTGATCAATTTCTATAGAAAGTCAACTTCTACCTTTTTTACTTCCTTTTTGGGGGGCAGATACACAGCATAATGGTTAAATGAATAGGCCTTGGAATCAGATGGCTTAACCCAGGATGTGACTAACAGGATTAAATATGATAAACCATGCAGAGTGATTTGAGACCAAAATAAAGCACATGCATGCTAAATTGCTTCAGTCATGTCCAACTCTTTGTGACCCTCTGGACTGTGGCCAGTCAGGCTGCTCTCTCCATGGGATTCTCCAGGCAAGAATACTAGAGTAGGTTGTCATGCCCTCCTCCAGGGGATCTTCCCAAAATAAAGTAGGCTCAATAAATTTTAGCTATGACCATAACTAAGTTCCTCATATTTTCTATCTCTTGACCCTTTTTATCATACTAATCACTTTCTCTGATGGTATATTTTAATCTCCTATATTCATTTATTCCATTTTAAAGTTGATGATAGATTTTCTCCCCTGATGCTTCTATAAGGAAAAGAACTTTACTTTTTCCTAATAACCATTATATCCAAAGCCTAGAATCATGCTTAATACATAGTAGACACACAAACGTGAATAAATGAATACTGGATGCTCGGGGCTGGTGCACTGAGACGACCCAGAGGGATGGTACGGGGAGGGAGGAGAGAGGGGGGTTCAGGATGGGGAACACATGTATACCTGTGGCGGATTCATGTTGATGTATGGCAAAACCAATACAATATTGTAAAGTAATTAACCTCCAATTAAAATAAATAAATTTATATTTTAAAAAACCAAAAATTTAAAAAATGAAATAAACAAACTCATAATAAACTGCAGAATCCTCATACCCAAATCCTCAATATGAAGGAAATATGGTATTTTTCAGGGACTTTAAATGGATATGGCAGTGTCAAAAATAAAGTTCACTACTATATATAGTTTTGTCTGTTTCAGGCCTTTTGCCTTCAATATGTGAGATGCTCTTGAAATATTTGTTGATATGACATCTTTGGCAGGGAGCATCATACAGATTTTTAAGCACTATGGGATTTGCAGAGGAAGCTTCAGTTTTCTTTAATTAAAAAACAAAGCTTAATTTTCTAAGTTGACTATCTTATTCAAAAAGCCAGAAAAGCAAATGAATGAGTTTAATGTATAATTTTTTTTTCTATTTTAGGTAATAAAGAACGTGATAAATCTCAAAGTATGTATCAAAATCTTTCAGTATTTATTCAATTACTTCCTTTCCTTGAAACTAAATTGAGCTCTTAAATGTTGTTTTTATTGACAGGATATCCAAATTGGAACCCATCAGGGACACGTCAGCTGATAGCATGTAATCCATTGTACGCAATTTCTGTTCTTCTGACAATAATTTAATTGTCTTTGATGTACAAGAGAAATTCTCCAACATGACAATAAAGAAATAGATTATGGTTAAATGTAACTCTTATCTGTTTAATTACTAAGGCTTCTAAATGCTTTATCTGTTATCTAAATTTGATGTGTTTTTAATTCAAAAGATGTACTATAATATAGAAGGGTAACAATAAAAAAAAAAGCAAAACTTAAGTGATTTAAAAATTATTTTACATGTATCAAGGGTCTTGTTCTCTAATATTCTAGATTATCATTTTAGTTAGAGTACACTTAAAGAATTAAACATTTCAGATATTAGGTATTTTCCTTAAATGGCAGTAGTTCTCTTTAAGAG
>NW_024071536.1:0-7186 GCF_014754425.2 Oryx dammah
CCAATCAGTATACTCCCTGTAGCCTGGTCCAAGCTTATCAGGACAAGGACGAAACCCCCCCACCCACCCCCGAGAAAGCCCACATGTGAGAAAATCTAGCCAATTAATAGATGCTAAGGAACCCTTGCAACCAATCCGCCCCTGTCAACTCCCTGTCTTTGTCTTAACCCTATAAATACTGCTGTGATTCAGGGCTCGGGGCCCTTGTTGCACTTCACTGCATTGGATGAAACTTGGGTCCTGGCTCGAGCTAGCAATAAATTCCCTTTTTGCGTTTGCATTGCTGTGGATGTCTTGTTCTCTCAGTTCTGGGGATTGGGACCTTGGGCATAACATTTGGGGGCTCGCCTGGGATCCCCTGACTGAGAAGAACAACACTTTCCAGGCATAAGGGAAGCCTCACTAGGAGGAGGTATATCTGGATGCCAGCATCAGGTCAGGGGGCGAAAGAGTCGCCCAGCCAGCATAAGTCTGGGGCCCAGCACTCGAGCTGGAAGGCAGCTGGTTTTGTGAGCCGTTCTGTAAAGGAACGGGGGGAAACGTTTCTCCCAATCCTGAGTCTGG
Organism: Oryx dammah; assembly: GCF_014754425.2. NCBI lineage: Eukaryota > Metazoa > Chordata > Mammalia > Artiodactyla > Bovidae > Oryx > Oryx dammah. The sequence goes on from NW_024071536.1 coordinate 565, forward strand.
TGGGCAGTGGACGCCCTTCGGTAAGGTAACTTTGGGGAACAGGACAACAGCAACCCGGGATAAACCTAGTTCAGTGTTTTCGGCCGATATTTGTTTGTCTACTGTCTGTCGTTTGTCTTTGTGTGCTGGCACAGTGCTTTTTTTGTGTTTATTGTGGGTGTTGCCGTCATGGATCAAAGTTATTCTACACTGCTATCTGTAATGACTGACCATTTTTCTGATTTTAAGTCCAAGGCTCAGAATCTATCCCTGCTAGTAAAGAAGAGCAAGCTAAAAACCCTATGCTCATCTGAGTGGCTGACATTCCAGATAGGCTGGCCGCCGGAGGGAATTTTCGGACTGCTGGTCATCCAGGCTGTTAAAGAAAAAATAATGGCTCCTGACCCTCGGGGCCATCCGTACCAAGCTCCTTACATCCTGGTCTGGGAAAATCTAGTAGAAGACCCTCCCATCTGGCTGAAACCCTTTATTCACAACCCCCCGCCCCCTCCCCCACCCCGGCCAGTGCTTCTGTTCCACAGGTCCTGGTCATGGAGACCTCTAAGGAAGAAAACCGGGAGGCACGGGAGAGCTGGAAGAAACCGATACTCCAGGAGTCTTCTCTCTATCCTAGTCTGATTGATTTAGACACTGAAATCTCGCCTCCCCCGTATATCCCGCCACCCTTGCTCCCGCAGGTACCTCAGGTGTCATCTGGAGAACAAAGGAAGAACTCAGAACCCTCGGCTCCGCAGCAGGAGGGGGGGCCAGCCCAGGGAACTCGCGGAAGGACCCGAGGGGGCAGAGACTCGTCTGACTACGGGAGCCGAGAGGCCCCTTCATCTACCGTTTGAGCGCTTCCTGTCAGGGTGGGGCCGGCCAATCCTGATGGGGAATGGAATTATCAATATTGGCCGTTCTCTACCAGTGACTTATATAACTGGAAAGCTCAAAACCCCTCTTTTTCTGAAAAGCCCCAAGGCCTTATTGACCTTTTAGACACTATCCTATTTACTCACAATCCTACTTGGGATATTGTCAGCAGCTGTTACAGGTGCTTTTCACCACGGAGGAACGGGAGCACGGAAACACGTTCCCGGAGCAGATGGGAGACCAACCATGCAGCCCCATCTAGTGGAGGAAGGGTTCCCTTCCATGCGGCCGAATTGGGACTTTGAGCGTCCGAAAGGTAGGGAGCGTCTTCGAGCCTACCGCCAGATTCTCATGGCCGGCCTAAGGGTAGCCACCAGGAAACCCACGAATTTGTCGAAAGTAAGTCTGATAAGACAGGAGCCAAACGAGAGCCCGGCAGCCTTTTTAGAAAGGTTAATGGAAGCCTTTAGGCAGTATACGCCCATGGACCCCCAGGCTGATGAGTCATGCGCAGCAGTTCTGTTAGCTTTCGTGAACCAGGCAGCTCCAGATATCAGGAGAAAGTTACAAAAGATAGAAGGGCTGGGGGAACTGTCAATACAGGATCTGGTAAGGGCAGCTGAGAAAGTATTTAATAACAGAGAGACCCCTGAGGAGAGGGAGGACCGGATTAGACGGGAAGAAAGAGAATATGAGGAGTGGATTAGATGGGAGGAAAGGGAATATAGGGCTGAAGAAAACCGGAGAAATCAGGAAGAGCTGGCTCAGATCCTTTTTGCGGGGACAAGAAAAGGGCCCGAAGCCCTGAGAACTAAAGACACCCAGTCGGGAGGAAAGGAAAAACCAGCTAGACCTGCCCTTAAGAGAGACCAATGTGCTTACTGCAAAGAGCAGGGACACTGGAAAAATGAGTGCCCCAAGAGAGATCTGAAGAAAAAGACTGTAAGAATGGAAGACTCTTCCTCGGGGACCCACGTCTTATATGCAGGGGAAGATAGTGATTAGGGGTGTCAGGGCCCGGCACCTCTCCCCGAGTCCTGGGTAACTATTAATGTGGAGGGGAAACTGGTCGGCTTCCTGGTGGATACCGGAGCCCAATACTCAGTTCTCAACCAAAAATTTGGGCCGATGTCCAAAAAGACTAGCTTGGTCCAGGGAGCCACCAGGACAAAGAGATATTACTGGACTACTAAACAAAAAGTGGACTTGGGAGCCCAATGGGTGTCCCACTCATTTCTGGTGATCCCGGAATGTCCGGCCCCTTTATTAGGAAGAGACCTATTGGCTAAAGTCAATGTGCAAATTCACTTTGACTCTGGGGGGATATCAGTCACAGACGGGCTTGGACAACCAATCCATGTTTTATCCCTGGCACTGAGAGATGAATAGAGACTATATTCACCAAAACCCCCTGCAGTGGTGGATCCTGCTATGCAACAGTGGCTTCAGAAATACCCTCTGGCCTGGGCAGAGATAGTGGGAATAGGACTGGCTAAACAAAGACCTCCCATTGTTGTTGAATTAAAAGCAAATGCTATTCCTGTGAGGGTGAAACAGTATCCCATGAGCCAGGAGGCCCAGCAAGGAATTATGCCACACATCCAGCGCCTCCTAAAGGCAGGAATTCTCAAAAAGTGCTGGTCGCCATGGAATACTCCCCTGTTGCCTGTGAAAAAGCCTGGGGGAACAGACTTTAGACCAGTCCAAAATCTTCGTGAAGTCAACAAACGGGTGAGTGACATTCATCCCACTGTCCCTAACCCATACACCCTCCTGAGCAGCTTGCCACCAGACTATGTCTGGTATACAATTTTAGACTTGAAAGATGCCTTTTTCAGCTTGCCTTTGGCACCCCAGAGCCAGGAAATCTTCGCATTTGAATGGGCTGATGAGGATGGCCAAACTGTGGGGCAGCTGACCTGGACTCGCCTCCCACAGGGGTTCAAAAACTCACCGACGTTGTTCAATGAGGCTCTAGGCGAAGATCTCTGTGAGTATCGAACCAGCCACCCTGAAGTCGTTCTGTTGCAGTATGTAGATGACCTAATGCTGGCCGCTACGACTGAGGAGGTATGCCTAAAGGCCACAGGCGATCTCCTCCAGACTTTGGGGACATTGGGGTACCGGGCAAGTGCGAAGAAAGCCCAAATTGCTAGACAGGAAGTCATTTATTTGGGATATAAAATAAAACAGGGACAAAGATGGTTGACTCAGGCTATGAAAGAGACTATTCTATGCATCCCTGAGCCAACAACTCCCTGGCAGGTGAGGGAGTTTTTAGGGACAGTTGGGTACTGCAGGCTATGGATTATGGGGTTTGCTGAAAAGGCCCGACCTCTATATGAAGGAAGCAGAGAAAATAGAGACTGGACTTGGACTGAGCCAATGAGGCGGGCATTTCAGGAACTTCGACAGGCATTACTGGAAACCCCAGCCCTTGCCCTTCCGGACCTGGCTAAGCCATTTCAACTGTTTGTGGATGAAAAGCAGGGAGTAGGGAAGGGAGTCCTGACGCAGCAATGGGAACCGTGAAGATGGCCTGTGGCATATCTCTCTAAATGACTGGATCCAGTAGCTGCGGGATGGCCACCCTGTCTCCGTATCATCATGGCCACTGCTCCCCTTGTCCATGATGCTGACAAGCTGACTTATGGACAGCGTCTCCTGGTCTACACTACTCATGCCATAGAGGGAATCCTCAAACAGCCACCGGAAAAAAACCAGGATATAGTCTGCACCTGCAAGGCCTGTCAGATGATGAGACCGGAAAAAGGACAGCACACAGGTGTAAGATATCGGGGGGGAGGTGGGGGGAAAGGCCAGGACATCATTGGGAGATAGATTTCACTGAGGTAAGGCCAGGCAAGTATGGGTACCATTACCTGTTAGTTTTGGTTGATACGTTTTCCGGGTGGGTAGAAGCTTATCCCACTAAAAAGGAGACAGCGGTAGTGGTGGCTAAGAAACTCCTAGAAGAGATTATACCTAGGTTTGGGCTGCCGGTATCTATTGGCTCTGACAATGGACCTGCATTTGTGAGTAAAATTGTGCAGGGACTGGCCTCAGCCCTGGGGACCAAATGGAAGTTACATTGCGAGTACAGTGTCCAGAGCTCAGGACAGGTAGAAAGAATGAATCGGACCCTAAAAGAAACTTTAACAAAACTGGCAATTGAGACTGGCAGGGACTGGGTGACCCTCCTTCCCTTCGCGCTTTTTCGGGCACGCAATACCCCCTATAAACTAGGTCTGACTCCCTTTGAAATTGTATATGGAAGTCCACCTCCCATTTGTCCAGTGTCTGAAGGAAAGAGTAAACCACCTCTTTCGTTAAGTGCCTTCCAACAGGAAATGCTAGCTTTGAGTAAGGTGCATAAACATATCTGGTCACTGATACAGAAAATTTATGAGAGCCAGAATGAAGGAATCATCCCGTCCCATGATATAGGACTGGGGGATTGGGTTTGGGTCAAGATACATCAGTCAAAGACCTTGGAACCAAGATGGAAGGGCCCTTATGTTGTTCTCCTTACCACCCCTACTGCCCTCAAGGTGGACGGAATTGGACCCTGGGTACATTGCAACCACGTGCGACAGGCCACTCCAGAAGAACAAGAGAGGGCTCAAAAAGAATGGAAGTCAACACTGCATCCTTCCAATCCCTTAAAATTGAAGCTCATCCGACAGCAGATCTTGGATGGATCACTCTGACTCTCCTGATGATGGCTGTCCTCCTTGACCCCGGGACTGCCAGCACTGACCCACATCAACCTGTCAAGATCACCTGGAGACTTCAAAATGGGCTGACACAAGAGGTACTCAATACGACCACTGAGACACATCCTCCGAACACCACCTGGTGGCCTGACTTATATTTTGACTTCAAGGACTTATTGGACACCCCTTGGTCAGTGCTTTCGGTCCGATCTAGAGGTTTTTGGGCATGTCCTGGTCATAAAAGTGATGAGGAAACTTGTGGGGGTATACAACATTATTTCTGTAGGTCACGGAGCTGTGTGACTTCAAGTGATGGGGTAAGGTGATGGAAAACTAGCAACCGAGATTTAGTCAACTTCTCCTTCACTCAGCCTGTGTCAAGAGATGAATTCTATGATCAGGAAGATGAGATGCCTAAAGATGAGATTGCTCAGGTAAAATTAACGTTTAACCAGAAGTTGGCTATGCAGGAAAAGTCTTGGGTGTCTGGATTATCTTGGGGCTTCCAGCTACAGGCCGATGGGTTCAATGTAAAATCTGGGGGAATCTTGATTGTAAGTCAGATCATAGAACCTATCCGAACCCAAAGTGTAGGCCCCAATCAGATTGAAAATCCGGGCCCACAAAGGGTGTTTAAGGCAGATCCAACTCAGAGGGCTACAATTCTGAGCCCTACACCCTCCGTTTCTCGACCAGGAGGCCAGCCTAATACAGCAGAGGCCCTCGACCCCTTGTCCTCCACCTCCAACCTAGAAACGTCGGATCCATTATGGGATCTAGTTAAAGCAGCCTTTAAAGCCCTAAACCATTCTAACCCCAGAGCAACTCAATCTTGTTGGCTCTGCTACACTCTTTACCCTCCCTTTTATGAAGCAATAGGCTTGGATGTTTCTTACAACCTGTCCACCAGCTCAGGTCCACCTCAATGTCACTGGAGAAAACATAGGGTTGGTCTCACTATGAAAGAAGTTTGGGGAAGAGGACTTTGCTTAGGTAAAGTTCCACTTGAAAAGACTCCCTTGTGTGCCCGAACAATCAATCTCACAGAATTGGAACAAATAAAATGGATTGTGCCCGAGACAGGGGGATGGTGGGTCTGCTCACACACCAGGCTGACTCCGTGTCTATATGCATCGGGTTTTAACCCGAATAGAGAGTTTTGTGTATTAGTGACTGTGATGCCCAAAATCTTCTATCACCCTGAAAAAGTTACGTATGACTATTGGGCCAAGGAGACTATAGATCAGTTAGGGAAAAGCAGAGTTAAGAGAGAGCCTGTCACAACCATCACGCTAGCAAACATGTTCGGTCTCGGGATTGCCGGGGCAGGGACAAGAATTACATCCCTGACTATGCAAAATCAGGGATTCACTTCCCTACGAGCGGCAATAGATAAAGACATTACCCATATAGAACAGTCAATCAGCCACCTTGAAGAATCCCTAATTTCACTGTCAGAAATGGTTTTGCAAAACAGAAGGGGCCTAGACTTGATCTCCCTACACCAAGGCAGATTATGTGCAACTTTGGGGGAAGAATGTTGCTTTTATGCAGACCACACTGGGGTGGAAAGAAAGTCTATGGCAAAAGTGAGGAAAAGATTAGCACAGCAGAAGAGAGAGCAAGAAGCCCAGCAGGGGTGGTTCGAGTCCTGGTTCCATCAATCTCCTTGGCTAACAACGCTAATTTCTACCCTACTTGGACCGCTCATTATACTCCTACTCATTCTAACTTTTGGCCCATGTATTTTAAATAAATTGATAACCTTTGTAAGAGAACAAATCAGTACCGTTCAGGTAATGGCACTGAGGCAACAATATCAGGCAGTGTCTCAAAATGGAGAGGAAGATTCCTCTCAAGGATAAAAAGACAGGGGGGAATGTTAGGACCAAACAGGAGACATGACAGGCTTCAGGGGGCCAAGGTAGGCCTAAGTCTCCTTTACAGAGGGGATGAGTTATTGCCAAGGAGGAGATGAGATCATCCTCCACTGGTGCCAGGACTCGGCCAATCAGTATACTCCCTGTAGCCTGGTCCAAGCTTATCAGGACAAG
>NW_024071537.1:0-7186 GCF_014754425.2 Oryx dammah
CTTGTCCTGATAAGCTTGGACCAGGCTACAGGGAGTATACTGATTGGCCGAGTCCTGGCACCAGTGGAGGATGATCTCATCTCCTCCTTGGCAATAACTCATCCCCTCTGTAAAGGAGACTTAGGCCTACCTTGGCCCCCTGAAGCCTGTCATGTCTCCTGTTTGGTCCTAACATTCCCCCCTGTCTTTTTATCCTTGAGAGGAATCTTCCTCTCCATTTTGAGACACTGCCTGATATTGTTGCCTCAGTGCCATTACCTGAACGGTACTGATTTGTTCTCTTACAAAGGTTATCAATTTATTTAAAATACATGGGCCAAAAGTTAGAATGAGTAGGAGTATAATGAGCGGTCCAAGTAGGGTAGAAATTAGCGTTGTTAGCCAAGGAGATTGATGGAACCAGGACTCGAACCACCCCTGCTGGGCTTCTTGCTCTCTCTTCTGCTGTGCTAATCTTTTCCTCACTTTTGCCATAGACTTTCTTTCCACCCCAGTGTGGTCTGCATAAAAGCAACATTCTTCCCCCAAAGTTGCACATAATCTGCCTTGGTGTAGGGAGATCAAGTCTAGGCCCCTTCTGTTTTGCAAAACCATTTCTGACAGTGAAATTAGGGATTCTTCAAGGTGGCTGATTGACTGTTCTATATGGGTAATGTCTTTATCTATTGCCGCTCGTAGGGAAGTGAATCCCTGATTTTGCATAGTCAGGGATGTAATTCTTGTCCCTGCCCCGGCAATCCCGAGACCGAACATGTTTGCTAGCGTGATGGTTGTGACAGGCTCTCTCTTAACTCTGCTTTTCCCTAACTGATCTATAGTCTCCTTGGCCCAATAGTCATACGTAACTTTTTCAGGGTGATAGAAGATTTTGGGCATCACAGTCACTAATACACAAAACTCTCTATTCGGGTTAAAACCCGATGCATATAGACACGGAGTCAGCCTGGTGTGTGAGCAGACCCACCATCCCCCTGTCTCGGGCACAATCCATTTTATTTGTTCCAATTCTGTGAGATTGATTGTTCGGGCACACAAGGGAGTCTTTTCAAGTGGAACTTTACCTAAGCAAAGTCCTCTTCCCCAAACTTCTTTCATAGTGAGACCAACCCTATGTTTTCTCCAGTGACATTGAGGTGGACCTGAGCTGGTGGACAGGTTGTAAGAAACATCCAAGCCTATTGCTTCATAAAAGGGAGGGTAAAGAGTGTAGCAGAGCCAACAAGATTGAGTTGCTCTGGGGTTAGAATGGTTTAGGGCTTTAAAGGCTGCTTTAACTAGATCCCATAATGGATCCGACGTTTCTAGGTTGGAGGTGGAGGACAAGGGGTCGAGGGCCTCTGCTGTATTAGGCTGGCCTCCTGGTCGAGAAACGGAGGGTGTAGGGCTCAGAATTGTAGCCCTCTGAGTTGGATCTGCCTTAAACACCCTTTGTGGGCCCGGATTTTCAATCTGATTGGGGCCTACACTTTGGGTTCGGATAGGTTCTATGATCTGACTTACAATCAAGATTCCCCCAGATTTTACATTGAACCCATCGGCCTGTAGCTGGAAGCCCCAAGATAATCCAGACACCCAAGACTTTTCCTGCATAGCCAACTTCTGGTTAAACGTTAATTTTACCTGAGCAATCTCATCTTTAGGCATCTCATCTTCCTGATCATAGAATTCATCTCTTGACACAGGCTGAGTGAAGGAGAAGTTGACTAAATCTCGGTTGCTAGTTTTCCATCACCTTACCCCATCACTTGAAGTCACACAGCTCCGTGACCTACAGAAATAATGTTGTATACCCCCACAAGTTTCCTCATCACTTTTATGACCAGGACATGCCCAAAAACCTCTAGATCGGACCGAAAGCACTGACCAAGGGGTGTCCAATAAGTCCTTGAAGTCAAAATATAAGTCAGGCCACCAGGTGGTGTTCGGAGGATGTGTCTCAGTGGTCGTATTGAGTACCTCTTGTGTCAGCCCATTTTGAAGTCTCCAGGTGATCTTGACAGGTTGATGTGGGTCAGTGCTGGCAGTCCCGGGGTCAAGGAGGACAGCCATCATCAGGAGAGTCAGAGTGATCCATCCAAGATCTGCTGTCGGATGAGCTTCAATTTTAAGGGATTGGAAGGATGCAGTGTTGACTTCCATTCTTTTTGAGCCCTCTCTTGTTCTTCTGGAGTGGCCTGTCGCACGTGGTTGCAATGTACCCAGGGTCCAATTCCGTCCACCTTGAGGGCAGTAGGGGTGGTAAGGAGAACAACATAAGGGCCCTTCCATCTTGGTTCCAAGGTCTTTGACTGATGTATCTTGACCCAAACCCAATCCCCCAGTCCTATATCATGGGACGGGATGATTCCTTCATTCTGGCTCTCATAAATTTTCTGTATCAGTGACCAGATATGTTTATGCACCTTACTCAAAGCTAGCATTTCCTGTTGGAAGGCACTTAACGAAAGAGGTGGTTTACTCTTTCCTTCAGACACTGGACAAATGGGAGGTGGACTTCCATATACAATTTCAAAGGGAGTCAGACCTAGTTTATAGGGGGTATTGCGTGCCCGAAAAAGCGCGAAGGGAAGGAGGGTCACCCAGTCCCTGCCAGTCTCAATTGCCAGTTTTGTTAAAGTTTCTTTTAGGGTCCGATTCATTCTTTCTACCTGTCCTGAGCTCTGGACACTGTACTCGCAATGTAACTTCCATTTGGTCCCCAGGGCTGAGGCCAGTCCCTGCACAATTTTACTCACAAATGCAGGTCCATTGTCAGAGCCAATAGATACCGGCAGCCCAAACCTAGGTATAATCTCTTCTAGGAGTTTCTTAGCCACCACTACCGCTGTCTCCTTTTTAGTGGGATAAGCTTCTACCCACCCGGAAAACGTATCAACCAAAACTAACAGGTAATGGTACCCATACTTGCCTGGCCTTACCTCAGTGAAATCTATCTCCCAATGATGTCCTGGCCTTTCCCCCCACCTCCCCCCCGATATCTTACACCTGTGTGCTGTCCTTTTTCCGGTCTCATCATCTGACAGGCCTTGCAGGTGCAGACTATATCCTGGTTTTTTTCCGGTGGCTGTTTGAGGATTCCCTCTATGGCATGAGTAGTGTAGACCAGGAGACGCTGTCCATAAGTCAGCTTGTCAGCATCATGGACAAGGGGAGCAGTGGCCATGATGATACGGAGACAGGGTGGCCATCCCGCAGCTACTGGATCCAGTCATTTAGAGAGATATGCCACAGGCCATCTTCACGGTTCCCATTGCTGCGTCAGGACTCCCTTCCCTACTCCCTGCTTTTCATCCACAAACAGTTGAAATGGCTTAGCCAGGTCCGGAAGGGCAAGGGCTGGGGTTTCCAGTAATGCCTGTCGAAGTTCCTGAAATGCCCGCCTCATTGGCTCAGTCCAAGTCCAGTCTCTATTTTCTCTGCTTCCTTCATATAGAGGTCGGGCCTTTTCAGCAAACCCCATAATCCATAGCCTGCAGTACCCAACTGTCCCTAAAAACTCCCTCACCTGCCAGGGAGTTGTTGGCTCAGGGATGCATAGAATAGTCTCTTTCATAGCCTGAGTCAACCATCTTTGTCCCTGTTTTATTTTATATCCCAAATAAATGACTTCCTGTCTAGCAATTTGGGCTTTCTTCGCACTTGCCCGGTACCCCAATGTCCCCAAAGTCTGGAGGAGATCGCCTGTGGCCTTTAGGCATACCTCCTCAGTCGTAGCGGCCAGCATTAGGTCATCTACATACTGCAACAGAACGACTTCAGGGTGGCTGGTTCGATACTCACAGAGATCTTCGCCTAGAGCCTCATTGAACAACGTCGGTGAGTTTTTGAACCCCTGTGGGAGGCGAGTCCAGGTCAGCTGCCCCACAGTTTGGCCATCCTCATCAGCCCATTCAAATGCGAAGATTTCCTGGCTCTGGGGTGCCAAAGGCAAGCTGAAAAAGGCATCTTTCAAGTCTAAAATTGTATACCAGACATAGTCTGGTGGCAAGCTGCTCAGGAGGGTGTATGGGTTAGGGACAGTGGGATGAATGTCACTCACCCGTTTGTTGACTTCACGAAGATTTTGGACTGGTCTAAAGTCTGTTCCCCCAGGCTTTTTCACAGGCAACAGGGGAGTATTCCATGGCGACCAGCACTTTTTGAGAATTCCTGCCTTTAGGAGGCGCTGGATGTGTGGCATAATTCCTTGCTGGGCCTCCTGGCTCATGGGATACTGTTTCACCCTCACAGGAATAGCATTTGCTTTTAATTCAACAACAATGGGAGGTCTTTGTTTAGCCAGTCCTATTCCCACTATCTCTGCCCAGGCCAGAGGGTATTTCTGAAGCCACTGTTGCATAGCAGGATCCACCACTGCAGGGGGTTTTGGTGAATATAGTCTCTATTCATCTCTCAGTGCCAGGGATAAAACATGGATTGGTTGTCCAAGCCCGTCTGTGACTGATATCCCCCCAGAGTCAAAGTGAATTTGCACATTGACTTTAGCCAATAGGTCTCTTCCTAATAAAGGGGCCGGACATTCCGGGATCACCAGAAATGAGTGGGACACCCATTGGGCTCCCAAGTCCACTTTTTGTTTAGTAGTCCAGTAATATCTCTTTGTCCTGGTGGCTCCCTGGACCAAGCTAGTCTTTTTGGACATCGGCCCAAATTTTTGGTTGAGAACTGAGTATTGGGCTCCGGTATCCACCAGGAAGCCGACCAGTTTCCCCTCCACATTAATAGTTACCCAGGACTCGGGGAGAGGTGCCGGGCCCTGACACCCCTAATCACTATCTTCCCCTGCATATAAGACGTGGGTCCCCGAGGAAGAGTCTTCCATTCTTACAGTCTTTTTCTTCAGATCTCTCTTGGGGCACTCATTTTTCCAGTGTCCCTGCTCTTTGCAGTAAGCACATTGGTCTCTCTTAAGGGCAGGTCTAGCTGGTTTTTCCTTTCCTCCCGACTGGGTGTCTTTAGTTCTCAGGGCTTCGGGCCCTTTTCTTGTCCCCGCAAAAAGGATCTGAGCCAGCTCTTCCTGATTTCTCCGGTTTTCTTCAGCCCTATATTCCCTTTCCTCCCATCTAATCCACTCCTCATATTCTCTTTCTTCCCGTCTAATCCGGTCCTCCCTCTCCTCAGGGGTCTCTCTGTTATTAAATACTTTCTCAGCTGCCCTTACCAGATCCTGTATTGACAGTTCCCCCAGCCCTTCTATCTTTTGTAACTTTCTCCTGATATCTGGAGCTGCCTGGTTCACGAAAGCTAACAGAACTGCTGCGCATGACTCATCAGCCTGGGGGTCCATGGGCGTATACTGCCTAAAGGCTTCCATTAACCTTTCTAAAAAGGCTGCCGGGCTCTCGTTTGGCTCCTGTCTTATCAGACTTACTTTCGACAAATTCGTGGGTTTCCTGGTGGCTACCCTTAGGCCGGCCATGAGAATCTGGCGGTAGGCTCGAAGACGCTCCCTACCTTTCGGACGCTCAAAGTCCCAATTCGGCCGCATGGAAGGGAACCCTTCCTCCACTAGATGGGGCTGCATGGTTGGTCTCCCATCTGCTCCGGGAACGTGTTTCCGTGCTCCCGTTCCTCCGTGGTGAAAAGCACCTGTAACAGCTGCTGACAATATCCCAAGTAGGATTGTGAGTAAATAGGATAGTGTCTAAAAGGTCAATAAGGCCTTGGGGCTTTTCAGAAAAAGAGGGGTTTTGAGCTTTCCAGTTATATAAGTCACTGGTAGAGAACGGCCAATATTGATAATTCCATTCCCCATCAGGATTGGCCGGCCCCACCCTGACAGGAAGCGCTCAAACGGTAGATGAAGGGGCCTCTCGGCTCCCGTAGTCAGACGAGTCTCTGCCCCCTCGGGTCCTTCCGCGAGTTCCCTGGGCTGGCCCCCCCTCCTGCTGCGGAGCCGAGGGTTCTGAGTTCTTCCTTTGTTCTCCAGATGACACCTGAGGTACCTGCGGGAGCAAGGGTGGCGGGATATACGGGGGAGGCGAGATTTCAGTGTCTAAATCAATCAGACTAGGATAGAGAGAAGACTCCTGGAGTATCGGTTTCTTCCAGCTCTCCCGTGCCTCCCGGTTTTCTTCCTTAGAGGTCTCCATGACCAGGACCTGTGGAACAGAAGCACTGGCCGGGGTGGGGGAGGGGGCGGGGGGTTGTGAATAAAGGGTTTCAGCCAGATGGGAGGGTCTTCTACTAGATTTTCCCAGACCAGGATGTAAGGAGCTTGGTACGGATGGCCCCGAGGGTCAGGAGCCATTATTTTTTCTTTAACAGCCTGGATGACCAGCAGTCCGAAAATTCCCTCCGGCGGCCAGCCTATCTGGAATGTCAGCCACTCAGATGAGCATAGGGTTTTTAGCTTGCTCTTCTTTACTAGCAGGGATAGATTCTGAGCCTTGGACTTAAAATCAGAAAAATGGTCAGTCATTACAGATAGCAGTGTAGAATAACTTTGATCCATGACGGCAACACCCACAATAAACACAAAAAAAGCACTGTGCCAGCACACAAAGACAAACGACAGACAGTAGACAAACAAATATCGGCCGAAAACACTGAACTAGGTTTATCCCGGGTTGCTGTTGTCCTGTTCCCCAAAGTTACCTTACCGAAGGGCGTCCACTGCCCACCAGACTCAGGATTGGGAGAAACGTTTCCCCCCGTTCCTTTACAGAACGGCTCACAAAACCAGCTGCCTTCCAGCTCGAGTGCTGGGCCCCAGACTTATGCTGGCTGGGCGACTCTTTCGCCCCCTGACCTGATGCTGGCATCCAGATATACCTCCTCCTAGTGAGGCTTCCCTTATGCCTGGAAAGTGTTGTTCTTCTCAGTCAGGGGATCCCAGGCGAGCCCCCAAATGTTATGCCCAAGGTCCCAATCCCCAGAACTGAGAGAACAAGACATCCACAGCAATGCAAACGCAAAAAGGGAATTTATTGCTAGCTCGAGCCAGGACCCAAGTTTCATCCAATGCAGTGAAGTGCAACAAGGGCCCCGAGCCCTGAATCACAGCAGTATTTATAGGGTTAAGACAAAGACAGGGAGTTGACAGGGGCGGATTGGTTGCAAGGGTTCCTTAGCATCTATTAATTGGCTAGATTTTCTCACATGTGGGCTTTCTCGGGGGTGGGTGGGGGGGTTTCGTCCTTGTCCTGATAAGCTTGGACCAGGCTACAGGGAGTATACTGATTGG
>NW_024071538.1:0-7178 GCF_014754425.2 Oryx dammah
TCTGTAATGAGGGATGTATTCATCATTTGTATTTATGTATCCACCATTTTCTTCTTAGCCAACACAATGTGGCTTCCATAACCACCATTTTCAATTATGTTGCTCAACAAAGAATAATTTGCAACAAACCACTTAGTTATTTATTTTAGGTCTCCACCAGAATATAAGTGCCAGAAATATAAGAAAGAAGAAGTATCTTACTCATCTCAATATCCTTAGAGCTTTTAATGTATCCTGGCACATAGTAAATGCTGTAGAAATGTGCTTTAAAATTTTACATGATCAGCTTTTGCTTAAATCATTATATTATCTTTCAAGCTTAGTGTGGGAACATATTTGCATGGCAAAATTGGAAATAGACATTATGCAGTGCTTAGCAAAGGTGCTCACGGGAGAATCATATACTGGAATGTAACTAAGTTTAAAATGATGGTCGCTTAATTCTAATTACTTAGAAGCTGATTAGTTTGTGAATTGTCCACAGACCCCCTGCTTCTCTTCCTTGTAACTGCTGCCAACTTTTGGCTAGTTTTGTGCTCATTAGCACATCCTCTAGAGCTTGGGTAAGGCATGGGTATGACCTTTTGAGTCTGTCCATTTGGCTGCTTATTAACAGTTTTGGGGAAGATTTCATGAGATATAGATTGTAACTATTGACAAAGATGAATATTTTATATTACTACACAGGTTTTATGTATTCATGTTATTATTCATTCTTTCTGCATGACCTATTTGAAAGGTAAATGTGTAATGTGAGTATGATATACATAATGATCTCTCTGAACATGAACATTTGCTGATATTCCATACATATGAATTATAATGGGAATAGATCTTTGAATCCAAAGGTTAAATTCAACACAGGTGTCATGCCAAAATGACTTGGTGTAATAGTATCTTGTATGTCTCTTAAAGTTCTAGGAGCTACATGACATGTAAATTCCTACAAAATTTTTTAAACATATTTTTTAGGAAGAGCCAAATGTCATATTTTAATGACTTAGTTTGACCACAAACTCATATACAGTTAATGAATATACTGAGTTCTGTGATGGATTGCAAAATAATGTAGAAAGACATGAAGAAACAATATAAAAAATAAACTGTAATTATAAACTCAAATTAAAGATAAAGTGGAGATATCAGGAAAGAAATTTAATTATATAGATAATTTTCTACAAGACTCATGGGACTTATAATTTACCAGTAGTTGCATTTTCTAAAGAGGTGCAGTAAAAATGCCCAACTGTGAAGACTTATCCAACTGTTTGATGAAATATGTTCCTCTTATGACACAAACTAGTCTTCTGTGATTGTGAAATTGCTACATAAAATATGTTATTCTAACTAGCATATGTTTGTGTGATTAATAAGGAGGTCAAGGATTATATAGGTACAGAGATCAAACTGGAATATTTTATCTTTTGGGAAAGCACAAATGGAAGTAAAAACAGTCAATGATATTTTTTACTTTTTTTTTTGAAAAATTAAACACAAAATGGATTTGGTCTCAAAATTTTACTAGATATTTGCTAGATATACACCAAAATAATATAGATGAAAATAAGAGGTATGGCTTAAATGGATGGAGAAAATTACGCAATATTTATGAAGAGGTTTTACTTACTTTGCTGAAAGTCATTTGTACTAGTAAATGGGCAGTAATAAATCAAATTATATCATTCTTAAATGCAGTTCTTAATAAAATGTGTTTCTCAGCATAACACAAATATGCTTATCTCAAGATATACCATGTTTTACTCAGTGTTTTCAAGAATTATAAAGTGCAGTCAGTGAAGTTCTTACTAATCAGGTTTTACTGTCTTTCCAAAATTTACATAAAATGAGGTGAGATATAAATATACATACAAATAAACAAATAAGTTTAGTAATATCCAAATTCCTAATTTTAAATGCATCAATCCAACATACTGTCACAAATTCTGTTTGTATTAGAAAAATTCTGAGGGAAGAGGCAAGTAATTTAGTTATTTTAGCAATGTTGCTTGACTATTTAGGAGCCTGCCAGAGAAGCATTACTAATCACTGATTAATGCAAATTTATATTGTTTATTTTTGTGCTTTCTTTGCACAAATAGTTGTAAACAGGACTGGTATCTGAATGCTACTCATCAGTACTAGTTGTTTAAGGATGGCATCTGTTCTGTAGGGTCCTTGCCAAAGCCATACTAGCTGTTTCTGCTGCTGCTGCTAAGTCGCTTCAGTCATGTCCGACTCTGTGTGACCCCATAGACAGCAGCCCACCAGGCTCCGCCATCCCTGGGATTCTCCAGGCAAGAACATTGGAGTGGGTTGCCATTTCCTTCTCCAAAGCATGAAAATGAAAAGTGAAAGTGAAGTTACTCAGTCGTGTCTGACTCTTTGCAACCCCATGGACTGCAGCTTACCAGGCTCCTCCACCCATGGGATTTTCCAGGCAAGAGTACTGGAGTGGGTTGCCATTGCCTTCTCCTACTAGCTGTTGAATATCTTGAATAACATCCTAGTTGTAAATATAATTACACTGTCTCATACACATGAAAACAGGAATTTTGCCAGTGGATAACTAGCCTTAGAAAACAAACCATTCTTAAAAATTAATAACTATTTGTTCAGTTTACTTAGAAAAGTAACCATGTTCTTTGTACTTCCTAGGAGCTCATGTTATAAATGGATTTTTCTCAAAATAAGGAGTATTGTGATTGACAGAAGGACACGAGCAGAAGCATCCTAAAGACATATAATTCTTTAACAATACAAGACAGAGATAGCTTTGCAGAGATTAACTAGAACAGGTGTTACCACAGCATGCTCCCAGAGAGGAGCTGTTTGGCCACCCTCAGATCCCAAAGGGGTGGTCAGCAACTCAGGAGACCACCTCTGTGGGGTTAGAAGGCATCAGGTATTAGGTGCTCTCCCTGTTTCACCTTTTCAGAGATTTTATATCCCCCTGAGAACTCTTCCCAACTGCCCAGGGACTCTGACAATGTGTCGGTCTGCACCCTAGTTCTGGAACAAAACAACCTTGGTGCATTCCTCAGTCAATAACCTTGGTGCATCCCTCAGTCATGTCTGGTTCACATGTGAAACGAACTCTGTTTTCCATCAGGTGTCCTCAGCTGGCCCAGGCTTCAGGCCTGTGTGACGACTCCTGGAGGAGTATAGTGACATCTTCTACTAGTTGTCCTGGATCCAGTATTCCAATGTGTGAACAGTGGAATAAATACTTATTATTCAACTAACTACTTTTCTCAGCTTCAGACAATGAGAACTACTCAGTCCTCACTCTGCACCCAAAACATAATGAATATCTATTCTCTCTCTGTCTGGAGTTTTTCTCCATGCAGAAGATGCCATTTCATTTGGGTATATCACACACTTAACATAAGGTTTTTTAGAGCTATCCATTTAGTATTAGAAGAACTATATTTTATTTGGGATATAAAATGTAGTGAATACAGAGATTCTTTGTGCCTCAAGAGCTCTAGAGATGACACATAGTTCTGAGATCTTATAGGATAGGAGAATGGAATACATTAAGGGATTTATCATGTTCTCCAATTCACGACCCAGATAATCACGATGGTGTGATCACTCACCTAGAGCCAGACATCCTGGAATGTGAGGTTAAGTGGGCCTTGGAAAGCATCACTACGAACAAAGCTAGTGGAGGTGATGGAATTCCAGTTGAGCTATTTAAAATCCTAAAAACTGATGCTATGAAAGTGCTGCACTCAATATGCCAGCAAATTTGGAAAATTCAGCAGTGGCCACAGGACTGGAAAAGGTCAGTTTTCATTCCAGTCCCAAAGAAAGGCAATGCCAATGAATGCTCAAACTACTGCACAATTGCACTCATCTCACATGCTAGTAAAGTAATGCTCAAAATTCTCCAAGCCAGGCTTCAACAATACATGAACCGTGAACTTCCAGATGTTCAAGCTGGTTTGAGAAAAGGCAGAGGAACCAGAGATCAAATTGCCAGCATCCACTGGATCATGGAAAAAGCATGAGAGTTCCAGAAAAACATCTCTTTCTGCTTTATTGACTATGCCAAAGCCTTTGACTATGTGGATCACAATAAACTGTGGAAAATTCTTCAAGATTTCGGAATACCAGACCATTTGACCTGCCTCTTGAGAAACCTGTATGCAGGTCAGGAAGCAACAGTTAGAACTGGACATGGAGCAACAGACTGGTTCCAAATAGGAAAAGGAGTACGTCAAGGCTGCATATTGTCACCCTGCTTATTTAACTTATATGCAGAGTACATCATGAGAAATCCTGGACTGGAAGAAGCACAAGCTGGAATCAAGATTGCCAGGAGAAATGCCAATAACCTCAGCTATGCAGATGACACCACCTTTATGGCAGAAAGTGAAGAGGAGCTAAAAAGCCTTTTGATGAAAGTGAAAGTGGAGAGTGAAAAAGTTGGCTTAAAGCTTAACTTTCAAAAAACTAAGATCATAGAATCTGGTCCCATCACTTCATGGGAAATAGATTGGGAAAAAGTGGAAAGAGTGGCTGACTTATTTTGGGGGGCTCCAAAATCACTGCAGATGGTGACTGCAGCCATGAAATTAAACGACGCTTACTCCTTGGAAGAAAAGTGATGACCAAGCTAGATAGCATATTCAAAAGCAGAGACATTACTTTGCCTACTAAGGTCCATCTAGTCAAGACTATGGTTTTTCCTGTGGTCATGTATGGATGTGAGAGTTGGACTGTGAAGAAGGCTGAGCACCAAAGAATTGATGCTTTTGAACTGTGGTGTTGGAGAAGATCCTTGAGAGGCTCTTGGACTGCAAGGAGATCCAACCAGTCCATTCTGAAGGAGATCAACCCTGGGATTTCTTTGGAAGGAATGATGCTAAAGCTGAAACTACAATACTTTGGTCACCTCATGCAAAGAGTTGACTCATTGGAAAAGACTTTGATGTTGGGAGGGATTGGGGGCAGGAGGAGAAGGGGACGACAGAGGATGAGATGGCTGGATGGCATCACTGACTCGATGGACGTGAGTCTGAGTGAACTCCGGGAGTTGGTGATGGACAGGGAGGCCTGGTGTGCTGCGATTCACGGGGTCGCAAAGAGTCAGACACGACTGAGTGACTGAACTGAACTGAACTCCTTGGAAGGAAAATCATGACCAACCTAGATAGCATATTCAAAAGCAGAGACGTTGCTTTGCCAACAAAGGTCCGTCTAGTCAAAGCTATGGTTTTTCCAGTGGACATGTATGGTTGTGAGAGTTGGACTGTGAAGAAAGCTGGGCACGGAAGAATTGATGCTTTTGAATTGTGGTGTTGGAGAAGACTCTTGAGAGTCCATTGGACTGCAAGGAGATCCAACCAGTCCATTCTGAAGGAGATCAGCCCTGGATGTTCATTGGAGGGACTGATGCTGAAGCTGAAACTCCAATACTTTGGCCACCTCATGCGAAGAGTTGACTCATTGGAAAAGACCCTGATGCTGGGAGGGATTGGAGGCAGGAGGAGAAGGGGATGACCGAGGATGAGATGGCTGGATGGCATCACCGACTCAATGGACATGAGTTTGTGTGAACTCTGGGAGTTGGTGACGGACGGGGAGGCCTGGTGTGCTGCGATTCATGGGGTCGCAAAGAGTTGGACATGACTGAGCAAGTGAACTGAACTGAATCTCGAAAACACACAAGAAGTTACACAGAAATGCACACACCCACCCATGCGCACACACACATGCCTCTAGGTGTTTATAATAGCATCCACTGGAATTATCCTCTGCTCCTGAGGTGGTCTTCTTTCCTGATCCCGTATTTTCTTTAGAACATTATGCCCCTTACAGGGCCATTGAGTTTTGTCTAGCTTGTGCTTCTCTTGAAGTTGAGAGGAAATGAGAAAGCATAGTAACCTTTCTTGGAGCTCTAACATAGAACAAAGGTCAAATAAGTCCAGGCTGTATAATAGGTACCTTATACATAGGGTATTCAGTAATCCAATTTAGGAATATATATTAATAAAACATGCCAAAATATGTTCCTCCATTATTCTCATGAGCATAGATGTTCTTTGCACATACAATTAGAAGTGGTTATATTCATTTGCATTCATCTTTATTAGGCACAGGGTAGGAAAGGTTTATTGCTGCAAAATAGAAATCCTTTTATTTTCTTAAAAAATTTCAACTTGGGGTGAGAAAAATCTGTGCAAAATCTAGAATAGCTATATTGTTTAACACAGTGAACTTGCTTTTAAAATTGAATTTCAAGACACTCTATTTCTTTCGAGTGTTTTATTCTTTTTAAGTTACAAAGCAATGGATATTTAGAGAAAACAAAGCAATGGATATTTAGAGAAATAAATAAGAGATAAAGAAAAATTGTTAATCAACTAAACTATACTGTTAGCCCCTAGAGTGCTCCCCTCAGATGTAACTCTCATGGAATCCTTACACGTCATTTTTAAGCTTATACAAACTTTATTCATATATAGATGTATGTATATATATATATATATATTTATTTATTTCTGTTCTCCTCTTTTTTTGTTAAATATATATAGGATTCTGCTAGAGAATTTACTGTGAAACTGCTTTTTTGTTCAATACATCATGGACACTCTTGCAAGTCAATATACGGAGCTCTGACTTTCTTTCAAATAACTACCTGATATTTCATAATCTGAATCTTCAGAAAGCTATTCAACCATTCTCCTAAAAGTGACATAATGATTGTTGTTGCTGTTATTTTCTAGTATTTGTGACACTAAGGCAAAACTGCAGTATATGCTTACCTCCATATCTTCCTGTGCATTGACAATATGGTGGTTCCTCCAACCTATGTTCCTGTAAGTGAAGTTTCTGGGTCAATGTCTTGTTTCTATTTGAAATGTTATGTTTGTTAATGTGGTGAATTACATTGATTGATTTGCTGATATTGAAGAATCCTTGCATCCTGGGATAAAGCCCACTTGGTCATGGTGTATAATCTTTTTAATGTGTTGTTGAATTCTGATTGCTAGAATTTTGTTAAGGATTTTTGCATCTATGTTCATCAGTGATATTGGCCTGTAGTTTTCTTTTTTGTGTGGCATCTTTGTCAGGTTTTGGTATTAGGGTGATGGTGGCCTCATAGAATGAGTTTGGAAGTTTCCCTTCCTCTGCAATTTTCTGGAAGAGTTTGAGTAGGATAGGTGTTA
>NW_024071539.1:0-7178 GCF_014754425.2 Oryx dammah
TTTGTTTGGGGGAACTTCCTTATCAACTTAGAATCCGTTTTGTCCTTGGGTCTGTTCCTTTTGAGGAATCAGAGAAACATCCTTGTGTGCAAGAAATGTTCTTTTCCCACGGGAACAAACAGAGGATTCTTGACTGAACATCTCGTTTGCAAGAATGTTCAGCCCTGGTTGAGAGTCTCGTTTGCAAGCACTTCTCAACCTTCCTTATACCTTGTTCCCTACACTAGGTGAAGTATACATTTTAAATGTACACACTAGAAATGCTTAAGATTGTATTATAAGATCCAGAAAGGGAAATTTTCTATTTGGGAAGAATATGGGACATAATCAAAGGGAAGAGTAAAATTTGAAAAGAATTTTCATATGGGTCTTTCCGATTTCAGTATCTCAGATGCAGAATGTTGGGAATGCGCGGGTGGGCGTCTCTGAAGAGACTCACTGGGTCATGCTGACTCTCGCGCACCCAGTGATGGTCATGCAGAACTTAGATTCCACCTTATTTCAGCAGTCACGTAACAGCCACATGCCCTCAGAATCATGCACAGACAGGAGAGGGCACGTCAGCAGACCCCTGTCCATCTCACCTACCTGATGGATGCCCATAGTAAAATATATCAAAAGGAGATACTGGCTGGCTGCAACTTTTGTAGTATTTCACGGTCATGACATTGGAAGAAGATTTAAACACCAGGTGTCCCCCTGAACAGAACTTGCCAAATGTAGTACTGTCTGGCAGCCTGTCTATAATTTCCACATCCTCTTCATTACAGTTGAGGCTGTTAGAGCAGAGGGAAGGGCAGGCATCAGCCTTTGGAATCACGGTCCCTCCGGCAGGCAGCCTCCCCTGTCCAGACCCCACACAATCACACAGCTTTGTGCACCAGACTTCCCAGGCTGGTGCCCACGGGGAGGAGACTCATCCTTCAGGAGGGGGTGGTGGTCACCCAGGACCCTCCCCCCTACAGGGACTGCAGGTGACTCCTTGCCTCCTGAGCAGCCCCATTGATGGGGCTCAGGGAAGCCCACCCAGGACTCTGGGATCAGGAGCCACCAGAGGGCACAGTATAGCCAACCCTGAGGACTATTTCCTTGGGCAACAAACACGGAGTCAGGTGAGGGCCAGACATGCGTGTGTGATTCCACTCCTGCTTCACCTTCTGCACCCCTAGCACAGGGGGCCCAGGACCCCCTCTTGGCCTCCAGGACCTGCAGAGGCCAAAGGGGCGTCCAGCTCTCCCTGCTGCGGGCAAAGTGCACACACGGGTTGTCACACTCCTGCCAAGGTCTCCGTCTCCTCCTCCTGCCCGTCAGAACTGACCCCGCCCTGTCTTCCTCTCTCAGCCACCAGCGTGTGTCCCACCCAAGAGGGAGATTGGAGCCTCTCTGGGCTAAAAGGAGACACGGAAGGGACATCTCACCAGGACACACACTCAGCTCCCTCTGTACTAGCTCACTCTTGGACGGACTGATTCCTTCCTAGTCCCATATCCAAAACTGGTCTTGGAGAGGGTCAAAGGGACAATAATGAAAGCTTTTAGAATAATCTATCCCTCTGATCCTAACAGAAATGGTGATGTAGGAAATGCCTGCCTCCTTCAGCCCTGGCGTGTGGTTTTGGTAGATGGTCTGAGCCCTGCTGTGAGGCAGGCATCTCCAGGTTGTCCTCCTCACCCGGAGCAGCTCCTCCGCCTAGTGGGAGACCTGACCTCATAGAAGGACACGGCCCTCAGTTATAAGATGATACAACTAATCTCAGCCTCCCCTGACAGTGACCTTTATTCCACAAATAATGAAAATGTCACTTCCAGGTTAAAATATATGAAGAATAACCTGCTACAGAAATGCTGTAACTATTGCTACTTTGGAAATACCTTCTGGAGCGTTATAACTTCCTTCATACATTTTAAAACATTTATTAGATCTTTCATTCATTTATTCAGTCCTAGGTAAAACAAGCAAACAAGCAGTAGACACGCATCCTAGGAGAGACAAACTCAGACATCAGCAAGAGTGATGTTATGCTGTCAATACCCCCAGAGTTTTGCACGGATTAATGGATGGGGCACAAATCCAAAGAAAGATCTGCCCAGCTGTGGACAGAGTCAGAGCAGGGGTTTCAGGTGTGATGGAAAAGTTCTTCCTCCAGTGAACTCGTGAACTAGGAAATGAGGACCCTAAGCAGCAGGTGGTGAGTCTGGGAGAGGTGGAAGGTGCCTTCCAGGCAGAGGGGACAGTGTGAGCAAAGGCTCAGAGCTGCCCAACAGTCCGGTGGGTCCACAGCTCGGTGTGTGCTGGTTCAGCTCAAAGAGGGGGCAGAGGGGAGGAGAGGTTAGAAGGGAGGGGAGATCGGGGTCCCCTGGAGGGATCTGAAAGCCGTGCAAGAAGGGTCAGCTTTATGCAGAGGGCAGGGGGCCATGCAGGTCGTCAGCAGGAGTGAGCTGAGCTGGGGTCAGGATGTGTCCGGATGTGTGTGCTGGGTGGTGCGGGGGAAACGGGAAGGGGCAAAGAGGGACACCTTCCCATAAAACCACAACACCAGCAAAGAGCGCTCAGCTGCGCACTGACCTGAGAAATGGAATTGTCAGTCCAATTGTATAACCGCTCTTCAAGAGGATGGTCCGGGTACACTTTGGCCCCCGTGAGAAATAGCTGGAGATCCTCCCAGAGAAGTTTCTGCAGACGCCCCCACATTTTCTAGTGTCTACAACAGAAGGCAGGTTTCTTGGTACCCAGAGGCTGTGACAACCCCTGGGCTGGGGGGCGGGGGTTGCTGTACCATCCTTGGGCCCCACACCATCATTAAACCTTGTGATTTCCAGATTCCAGAAATCACAAATCAACATCAATGATCCAAGTCTAATGACCTCCAAAAGAGTGATTTTAATGGTTTACTCTTAAACATTTTAAAGGGAACCATACCCATCACTGAAATTTGTTTTGACCCCTGAAAACAGATATATTTAATCCCTCTTCAGCAAATAAATCTTTATCATCAACTGCATGGCCAGACTGGAAGTCAAAAGGTGCACACAAACCCCTCCTTCTGCGTCCTGCGTGTCTCTTCCCAGTGAAGCCCGAGAAATGGCAGAGGAACAGCCTGAGGAGCCAGACCCCTTCGAGGCATGAAAACCCACTCACTGTGCAGGCCTGCAGGAGCACCGGGACCCACTCAGTGGCGCCCAGGCTCCACATCTGTACGTGAGGATAAAAGGTGCACTTTCCTTCGGGGATTTGGATCTAATGAGCTCCTGGTTGGAAGGTGCTCAGCCAGTGCCTGGGCCTGGAAACCTCTAGAGCACACAACACATCTCTGGTCAGCTGCACCCTCTGACCCGGTCCATCACGATGTCCTCACTCCCTCTCCCTGCGAAGCTGTCATCTCTGACCCTGAAGACGGTGTTGTCCCCCAGCCATTAGGAGGCGGCTCCATCCGCCTCGGCCACCTGCTGCGTGGAGATGTGGCCCCTTCCTCCTCCCCCATAGTGAGGCTTCTCCCGAGTTTGGAAGATGTGGTGGGGTGGAGAGAAGGAAAGAGGCAGAAGAGGGCGTCCTCAGAGGTCTGGAGAGACTGGAGTTAGGGATTGTGATGACGGAGCCAGGCTGTGAAGTACAGAAAGCTACGTTCTTTTGGTAATGGGTACGTACGTTTCCCTTGTAGAGAAGCCACTTGCACCTCAACTTTAAGGCTCATCTCTACGTGATGAGGGGAAGTGGTGAAATCATATCGTCTATACTTACCTTCATCCGATTCTGTTGAAACCAGTGTGGCTGAAAGGTAGCAAAACAGAAAAACATCGTGAAAATGAGAGGTTACAGAGGGGTCAGGGTAAGAGAATGGAAAACTCACAACCCTGTGAGGAGGAGCTGTGTGCCAAGGGATGACAGTGAGATGAGAGAAATGCTTCGCTGTCTTCCACCCTGGAGACCGTCCTGGTCACACAGGGGAAGGGCAGAAGGAGGGCCTTCGAAGGCTAGCCCATTCATCTTGATGTCTTTGTTTTCCCCAGATCTACTCAGTTTAGGGCCAATGTTCCCTCTCTGCAGCCAGAGTTGGAAGAGTCAGCCCCCAGGAAGGTGACCACCTTGTCCCTTTAGCCTAGGACTATCCAGGTCTCAGCACTGAACTACCTTCTCCCAGAAAATGTCTCAATCCCGGCCAAACTAAGAGAGTAGTTCACCCAACCAGGACATGAATGTTTCTTGTTAATTCTTCGCTGGTGAATTTGATGTTGGAGTGAACACATTGAGTAAAATTTTCAGTTAAGGAGAAGTGAGCCATCTTAATTTGTAGAAGTTTCACTGTATCAGGGACCTGAGTTAGGTACCTGGATCAAGGGCCCTGATTCCAATCACATGGCCTCCCAGGGTGGACCTGCACTGTGGCTTATATTCATGATACAACAGTCAGGAGTAGCAAAGCTTAAGAATATCTGATTCTTGGCCCTGGGTCATAGCCATGTGGGGATGAGAGATGCATGGCTTCGGACAAGTTATTTTCTCTCCTTAAGCCTCAATCCATTCATCTCTAAAATGGAAACTGAACAGTAAGAGCCTCCTCAGTTCCAGAGGACAGTCCACATATGCATAGCTCAGTGCCCGGCCCAGGGATGCTCCCTACTAGGTGACCTGCCACTCATTCATTTCCTTGCCCATAGAAACTGCTTTCCTTAGTAAATAGAAATCAACAAGCCCTCTGGAAACTATTTGACCATAAATGTCAACCAGGTCACTGGGGTCCATCTCCACCTACCCTTCCTGAGTCCTGAAGTCTCATTGGATTGGGGGCACAGTTATTTTCAAATTTCTTTTGATATTGATTTCTAACATAATTCCACAGTGATAAGAAAAGAGACTATGATTTCATCCCTTTAGACCATGAAAATTTTGTACCTTGTCTTATGTCCCTGGATATGTTCCAGTGTCTCCTAGTTTATAGTCTATAGGAACCTGAATAGAATGGTATCTTGCTGTTGTGTGAAAACTCTATAAATCTTAATTATGTTGAATTGGTTCACAGGGCTTCTCAGGTCTGTTACATCCTTTTACTTCTCTGTATATTCATTCTATTAATTTTGAGAGTTTGATATTAAAGCTCCAATGAAACATCGTAATTTATCTATTAAAAAAAATAACTATAATAGACAGCAGAACTATATGTAACTTTGTTCTGTATTTTCCAAGCCTCCTGTAAATGTGTTATCATACTTTCATAATTAAAAAAATAAAAATTAAAATATATTAAAAAAATCCTCCCCACCCTGGGGCATCCATCACTGTCTGCTTAGGAAGATACAAATGAAGGTTTGCCTGAAAGCAGGCCTCAAGGACAGAAGCAGAAATCATTCCTGTCCCTTCAGGTGACGTATCTGGCCTGGACCCACACGTACTGTGACCTCCTCTGATCTAGAGTCTGAGGTCCCAACTTTGAAGCAGAAGGACAAACAGCCCCTTGTAGGAGTTCAAGACACATCACCCTAAAACATGCCATCTTGACCTACTGACGATTTGAATTGAAGGCACTTGAGAAAGAGCAGAAGCAGGAGGGGCTCTGATGGACCCGTTTCTACCTACAAGGCGCCCACGATGTGTCCCAGGAGAAGGGCTGCCCCTCCCCAACCCCACCCCGGGCCAGGGAGACAGGAAGGGCCTCATCACAGGAGCCTGGGAGGGACCCTGAGAAGGATCTGGGTGCACACGCTGACTGCACGACCCTCTCCTTCCACTCGGCCCCCACTCAGCTCCTAGTCGTGACCCACCACTGACTGTAGGGAGAAAAGTGGGGAGGGAAGAAAGAGCCTAGTCATGGGGACAGTCCCTGACCGGAAGTGTGAGGGGCAAAGGTGAGCAGGGAGAAGGGGAGGGAAGCTGAGTGAGGAGAGAGGAAAAGAGGAGACGGAGCTGAGAAGGGCAGAGGAGGAAGGACAAAATGAGACAGACAAAGAGAACCAGGAAGGAGGAGACAGAGGTTTCCCTGAAGAAATGGCTGCCTTCCAATTCTTTCCCACCAGCACTGGGAACCAGCATGAGTAGCAAGTCCCTCAGTCGTGTCAGACTCTTTGAGACCCCATGGGCTGTAGCCCGCCACCTGTGTCCAAGGAATTTTTCAGGCAAGAATACTGGAGCAGGTTGCCATTGTCTTCTCCAAGGGATCTTCCCAACCCAGGCATCGAACCCGCATCTCCTTTGAGTTTCCTGCATTGGCAGGCAGATTCTTTACCACTAGCGCCACCTGGGGAGCCCAAGCCAGCATGGGGCCCTCTGTGTTCAGTGCAGGCCCAACAGCTAGCCCCCTGAAGGACTATGACTACCTGTCAGGATGTCCTTAGCCCTGCTGGGAGCTGCTGCTCCTGCGGGTCATTCCAGAGCTCAGGTTGCTGCCACGTCTCCATCCCGGGGGCAGAAGCAGAGCACTCCCACCTGTCCAGGGGCTTCTCCAGGGGCCCCCGCTTCCTCTTGGATGCCACCCGCCAATCAGGTCCAGCCAGGGTCCCACATACAGCACCCACACAATCACATCACCAAGACCCCTGAAAAGCTGACTACGACTGGTTCACTTCATCCAGGTGTGGGTGAGGGCTGGCTGTCCCGCGGGGCATCCCAGGTGAGTGAAAGTCACTCAGTCGTGTCCAACTATTTGTGGCCCCTTGGACTATACAGTCCATGGAGTTCTCTGGGCCAGAATACTGGGGTGGGTAGCCTTTCCCTTCTCCAGAGGATCTTCCCAACCCAGGGATAAAACCCAGGTCTCTCACATTGCAGGCAGATTCTTTACCAGCTGAGCCACCAGGGAAGCATCCCAGGGGACATTGGTTAAGGCAGAGGGGGCCCAGGGAATGCATGCCAGAACAAGGACAGACAGCCCAGAAAATGCTTAAAAGTCATTATATGCAGAGCCCTGGGTCATGGCCATGCTGCTGGACCCTCCTCCTCCAGGCCAGGCTGACGGTGGCATCTCCTTGGAGGAGGGCAGCTTGCAGACCCTCTTCTTAGGCAACAAGCGAACTGCACAGACTCTCTAGGTTGAACAGGAAGCAGAGAGGCCTGGGGTCAAGGGGCTGGGGGCCAGGCTTTACCTGTGCTGAGCAGCAAGGCCCAAGGGATGATGCTGGACAGCTTCATCTTCGCAGCCTGGCCCCAGAGGCCTGAGGCTATATACACACAGCAGCTGATGCCTGACC
>NW_024071540.1:0-7178 GCF_014754425.2 Oryx dammah
TTTGGTTTTGGACTTCATAGCGGGAAGGCAGATGGGAGGGAGGTTCCAAGGGAGGGAATATCTGTATACCAATGGCTGATTTTGGCTCATGTGTGCAGAAAACAACACAATTCTCTAAAGCAATTCTCCTGCAAGAAGAAATGAATGAATTGAGAAAGAGCTGCATTCTGTTTTCCATAGGGGCTGCATCACTTTCTTGACTTTCATGTCTAGGATGTTGTTCATTCCTCCAGTGGGTGGTTGCCGTACTTGTGTGTTTCACAATCTTGGGGTTTTTTGTTGTTGTTTCTGTTTTTCTCTGAAATCCCCTTAGCAGTGGAACTGCCAGATCATATGGTCGGTTTCTTGTTATCCTCAGAAGGCACTACTGTAGTGATGTTGATAACGTCTCCTACCAAATCTACGCCACTAGTTCCGTTAAGTATCCCTTTCCAAAATGTTATTCTACCATGTCTTCCCTGTACAACATTGGATACTTTTTCCCTACTCATAGGTGATACCACATTGGGACATTTTTTGGATCTCTAACAATACACTGGGCTTCCCAGGCAGCACAGTGGTAAAGAATCTGCCTTCAAAGGCAGGACTCAAAGGAGATGCGAGCTGAGAAGATCACCTGGAGGAGGAAATGGGAACTCACTCCAGAGTACTTCGCTGGAAAATTCCATGGACAGAGGAACCTCGTGGGATCCCACTGCTGGGATCACAGAGAGTTGACCACAAAAGAGTTCACAGTAACTCACGATAATGGGTGAACTTCATGTGCTTTGGGCGGATTCCTGCTGAGGTATGGCAAAACTGATACAATATTGTAGAGTCATTAATCTCCAGTTACAATAAAATACTTTATACCAAAAATAAAAGAAATCCTAAATATATTTTTAAAGAAATAATTCTGCTGTTAACTTATTCCAGATACAGTGCGCTATTTGACATTTTCAATTCACGGGAGACTGCTAGCAAGGTTTGAAGGCTAGGTCTCTTTGAAATATCCCCACCAGCCTTGGGGATATTGATTGATTTGGCTTTTTTGGAAAGCACTTTGAGCTGTATTTAACTGTTGATGTTTTCTTCCTGAGCGTGTCCTGGTTTTTCTTTTGCACTTTCTTTCTGTTGAGGAGTGACCCCTCACATGTACAAGGATAGGTGTCATGTCGAGTCCAACGTCCTTGTGAATGTCAGATGTCTATCAGCAATAGTTTGAAGGCTGCGGTTACAGAGAAAAGCCTTCATGCGGCAAGGATTCTTTATTGCCTCCTCTTGTACGGTGGCCTCTGATGTCTGAAAGGTTTTGTCAGGCATAGTTGTACAAGAGAGTAAGACGAGCCAGAGGATACCACCAAACCTGGTGTCTCCTCACTCTTAGATTTTATCTCAGGTAAAAGTTCCTGTT
This sequence comes from Oryx dammah, assembly GCF_014754425.2. Classification (NCBI taxonomy): domain Eukaryota; kingdom Metazoa; phylum Chordata; class Mammalia; order Artiodactyla; family Bovidae; genus Oryx; species Oryx dammah. The sequence goes on from NW_024071540.1 coordinate 1,394, forward strand.
CTATTTAAGTTGATTGACAAGGATGCATTGGTTTTACAGGTACAGATTCTGGTTCTGTGGCCCTGAGAATACTAGATGGATTCAGCTGTGCCTGAACATGTTTTGGAACGTATTTCGTCTCCCATGTTTTCGAAGTAGGTTTACGTGGATTCTGTATTTTTGTACGTGATGTTTTTGAACGGTGGTTCACATCCTAGTTGTGATAGTGTGCTCTATCATTCTGCTCAATGTTCCCATTAGGAGAGGGGAAGCAAGGTGCAGGGCAGCGTTTGTCGTTTTTCATTTCTTATGTTAGAGTGCCATCATGTGGAATGTTTGTGCAATTGCAGTTGGGTTCGGTACAGTCGCTCAGTCTCTTCGGTCTTGGCTACCCCATGAATAGCGGCACCTGCGAGGCAACGCCCCTCCCCTGTCCATCACTAACTCCTGGAGCTTGCTCAAATTCAGGTCCATCGAGTGGATTACGCCAACCAAAGATCTCATTGTCAGTCGTCCCCTACTCTATCTGCCCTCAATCTTTCCCAGCAAAGAGTATCGCAGGCTCGAGACCCCTCCATGACCTGTTGAGGGCGTGCTGCCTGCGAGTGGGGACACCTCGGTGCGCGGTTGAGAACACACGGCCCGCGGTGGGGAACCGATCCATGACCTTGGAGGCCGCGGAGCCCACGATTGCGGACCCCCTTCTTGGCAGTTGAGGAAACACGGCTTTCGACTGGGGAGCTCTTCGTGTGAGAGGAAGGTCACCCGACGCCGGGGGCTCCGGGAGTGCACAAAAGGGGGGCTTGTGCCACGCGCCCAGGAGGCAGGGGTCAGGTAGCGTCACGTGGTCAGGAAGGGGCCCCGCGTGCTGAGAGGAGGGATGGTCCGCTCGGGCAATCAAATTTCCTGGGGGTGCTGGCCCCGCGCGCGCCGGAACCCGGGTGCTCGAGCTGCGCCAGGCGAGCAGGAATGGGGCTGCGGTGTGCTCGCGCCGAGCGCTCCCGGGGATAGGCTGGCCCTGCACGTGTGCAGGAAGGCGTGGGGGCTCGTGCTCCGCCGCGCGCGCAGCTCCTGGGATTTTCACCGCCAGGCCAGGAGGCCAGGCGCACTGAAGAAGTGGAGCCTCGCCACAAGGGCACAGAAGACGGCTGATCCCGTGCACCCAGGAAGAGAGGCCCGTGTCGCCTGCGGCGTGGGGCCCCGCGCACGCAAGAAGAGAGAGCTGGCGCCCTGCAGCCTGTGTAGAAAAGGGGGTGGGGGGCTCGCGTCCCACGTGCCGGGGTAGGGCTGGCCGGCATGCGCTTGCACGAGGTTCTGGGGCGGCATGGCACGAGGTTCTGGGGCCCCGCCGCGCGCACAGGAATGGGGGTGCTTGCGCCGCCTGTGCAGGAAGGGGAGTTTCGCGCCACGCATGCCGGGGTGCGGGGAAGGCAACCATTCCCCGGGGCGCAGGAAGCTGGGTCTCGTGCACGCCGCGAGCGCAGGATGTGGGGGCACGCGCCGCGGGTGGCGGGGTCCACCTCGCGCGCAAGAAGGCAGGGCTCGCGCCCTGTAGCCTTGGCAGGAAGGCATCTGCTGCCGGGCTTGCCGGTGGACCCTATGTCAACATGAAAGTGGGGCTCGCTCTGCGAGTAGAGGAAAGGGGGCACGCGCTGCTCTCGCCAGGAGAAGCGCGGGTATGGCACGTGCGTGCGCGCGCGCCTTGGGGTTGCTTGCAGCTCCAGGTCAGGGAGCGGGATACGCTAGGGCTGCAGCGAGCTTTCCCAGGCTGGCAGTGGCGGGGAGAGGCGTGCTTGGGATCTCTAGCCGCTTTGGGGAGAAGGGAGCTGCGGCCTAAGGCTGCTCTACCGGATAGCGGTGACCTGGAGGGGCGTGGGGCCGAGTGGCTCATCTTTTCAAGCCACACAAGTTGCACATTCTATACATGATTAACTACCTAGACTACATCTAGGGAATACTTAAAAGGACAATGAGTGTTCACACAAAGCAAGCACCTGAAACAGTAGGTTGTTGGGGGCCCCAATAGGCATGACTGACAAAAGGGAGGCAAGGCCCCTAACCCCCTCCCTTTGTTCTGAAGGCATGGTCGCCAGGAAGGACTTAGGCTTTGTGATTCTGACCTGTTTTTTCCTTTCCTGGGCTGAGCTGACTCAAGAGAATGTTAAGGTGCTTCTTGTTTCCGAGAGGAACATGAGAAGGCATAAAGCCTTCTGCAGCTGTGCTCCAAGAATAATTCATAAGGTTAATCACTGACACTTGTTCAAGGACTTTTCCAAAAGAGTGTTCCAGGGTGAGCACAGAGGCCGCAGCTTGAGCCCATGGGAGGGATTCCTATCTGAAGGCCATTTATGAAGCAAGTGTTTATGGCAAAGGAGTTTGCTGAACTTAGGGTTTGCTGCTGCTGCTGCAGCTAAGTCACATGAGTCGTGTTGGACTCTGGTCGACCCCATAGACCGGCAGCCCACCAGGCGGGATTCTCCCAGGAATTAAGGTTTAGGAATAATTAAAATAGGTAGAAGCTAAAGATTTAAGGCATGCGGCAATGTGAGCATATTATACTGTCTTCTAGAGATTAGGGACGTTAGAGATGTTTGCAGCAAGAAGCCCTTTCTCAGAAAGAGTGAGCTGAAGATCCTAGGGGCAAACAGAAGATAGAAAGGTCAGAATGAAACGGAGGCATGTGGTACGCCGCCCAGACATGAGCATGAGTGTAGTCAATAAAGCAGAAATAGATGTTTCTTTCTGGAACTCTCTTGCTTTTCCCCATGATCCACCGGATGTTGGCCCGTTGATCTCTGGTTCCTCTGCCTTTTCTAAAACCAGCTTGAACATCCGGAAGTTCACGGTTCACGTGTTGCTGAAGCCTGGCTTGGAGAATTTTGAGCATGACTTTCCTAGCATGGGAGATGAGTGCCATTGTACAGTAGGTTGAGCATTCTTTGGCATTGCCTTTCTTTGGAAAAGGAATGAAAACCGACCTTTTCCGGTCCTGTGGCCATGGCTGAGTTTTCCCAAGATGCTGGCGTATTGAGTGCAGCATCGTCTTTCAGGATTTGAAACAGCCCAACTGGAATTCCGTCACCTCCACTAGCTTTGTTCGTGGTGATGCTTTCTATGGCCCACTTGACTTCACTGTCCAAGATGTCTGGCTCTCGATTAGTGATCTTTGTACAGTTCTTGAGTGTGTCGACGACAATGAACTGTGGAAACTTCTTCAAGAGATGGGAATAGCAGGCCACCTGACCTGCCTCTTGAGAAATCTGTATACAGGTCAGGAAGCCACAGTTAGAACTGTTCATAGAACAACAGACTGGTTCCCAATAGGAAAAGGAGTACGTCCAGGCTGTCTATTGTCACCCTGCTGATTTAACGTCTATGCCGAGTGCCTCTTGAGAAACGCTGGGCTGGGAGAAACACAAGGTGGAATCCAGATTGCCGGGAGAAATCTTAATAACCTCAGATAGGCAGAGGACACCACCCTGATGGCAGAGTGAAGAGGATCTACAGGGCCTCTTTGATGAAAGTGAAAGAGGAGAGCGAGCAAGTTGGCTTACAGCTCAACTTTGAGAAAAGAAAGATCGTGGCATCTGATCCCATCACTTCATGGGAAGTAGATGGGGAAACAGTGGAAACAGTGTCAGGCTTTATTTTGTGGGGCTCCAACATCACAGCAGATGGTGACTGCAGCCATGCAATTAAAAGACGCTTACTCCTGGGAAGAAAAGTTCTGCCCAAGCGAGATAGTCTCTTCAAAAGCAGAGACATTACTTTGCCGACTAAGGTCCGTCTAGCCAAGGCTCTGGGTTTTCCTGCGGTCATGTATGGGTGTGAGAGTTGGACTGTGAAGAAGGCTGAGCGCCGAAGAATTGATGCTTTGGAACTGTGGTGTTGGAGAAGACTCTTGAGAGTCCCTTGGACTGCAAGGAGATCCAACCAGTAAATTCTGAAGGAGATCAATCCGAGGATTTCGCTGGAGGGAATGATGCTAAAGCGGAAGCTCCAGGACGTTGGCCACCTCCTGCGAAGAGTTGACTCATTGGAAAAGACTCTGATGCCGGGAGGGATTGGGGGCAGGAGGAGAAGAGGACGACCGAGGATGAGATGGCTGGGTGGCAACACGGACTCGATGGACGTGAGTCTGAGTGAGCTCCGGGAGACGGTGAGGAACAGGGAGGCCAGGCGTGCTGCCATTCACGGGGTGGCAAAGTGTCGGACGCCACTGAGCGACTGAACTGAACTGAACCGATGGCAACTGTTCTCTTTGGTTTTGGACTTCATAGCGGGAAGGCAGATGGGAGGGAGGTTCCAAGGGAGGGAATATCTGTATACCAATGGCTGATTTTGGCTCATGTGTGCAGAAAACAACACAATTCTCTAAAGCAATTCTCCTGCAAGAAGAAATGAATGAATTGAGAAAGAGCTGCATTCTGTTTTCCATAGGGGCTGCATCACTTTCTTGACTTTCATGTCTAGGATGTTGTTCATTCCTCCAGTGGGTGGTTGCCGTACTTGTGTGTTTCACAATCTTGGGGTTTTTTGTTGTTGTTTCTGTTTTTCTCTGAAATCCCCTTAGCAGTGGAACTGCCAGATCATATGGTCGGTTTCTTGTTATCCTCAGAAGGCACTACTGTAGTGATGTTGATAACGTCTCCTACCAAATCTACGCCACTAGTTCCGTTAAGTATCCCTTTCCAAAATGTTATTCTACCATGTCTTCCCTGTACAACATTGGATACTTTTTCCCTACTCATAGGTGATACCACATTGGGACATTTTTTGGATCTCTAACAATACACTGGGCTTCCCAGGCAGCACAGTGGTAAAGAATCTGCCTTCAAAGGCAGGACTCAAAGGAGATGCGAGCTGAGAAGATCACCTGGAGGAGGAAATGGGAACTCACTCCAGAGTACTTCGCTGGAAAATTCCATGGACAGAGGAACCTCGTGGGATCCCACTGCTGGGATCACAGAGAGTTGACCACAAAAGAGTTCACAGTAACTCACGATAATGGGTGAACTTCATGTGCTTTGGGCGGATTCCTGCTGAGGTATGGCAAAACTGATACAATATTGTAGAGTCATTAATCTCCAGTTACAATAAAATACTTTATACCAAAAATAAAAGAAATCCTAAATATATTTTTAAAGAAATAATTCTGCTGTTAACTTATTCCAGATACAGTGCGCTATTTGACATTTTCAATTCACGGGAGACTGCTAGCAAGGTTTGAAGGCTAGGTCTCTTTGAAATATCCCCACCAGCCTTGGGGATATTGATTGATTTGGCTTTTTTGGAAAGCACTTTGAGCTGTATTTAACTGTTGATGTTTTCTTCCTGAGCGTGTCCTGGTTTTTCTTTTGCACTTTCTTTCTGTTGAGGAGTGACCCCTCACATGTACAAGGATAGGTGTCATGTCGAGTCCAACGTCCTTGTGAATGTCAGATGTCTATCAGCAATAGTTTGAAGGCTGCGGTTACAGAGAAAAGCCTTCATGCGGCAAGGATTCTTTATTGCCTCCTCTTGTACGGTGGCCTCTGATGTCTGAAAGGTTTTGTCAGGCATAGTTGTACAAGAGAGTAAGACGAGCCAGAGGATACCACCAAACCTGGTGTCTCCTCACTCTTAGATTTTATCTCAGGTAAAAGTTCCTGTTCTATTTAAGTTGATTGACAAGGATGCATTGGTTTTACAGGTACAGATTCTGGTTCTGTGGCCCTGAGAATACTAGATGGATTCAGCTGTGCCTGAACATGTTTTGGAACGTATTTCGTCTCCCATGTTTTCGAAGTAGGTTTACGTGGATTCT
>NW_024071541.1:0-7178 GCF_014754425.2 Oryx dammah
CACACACACACACACACACACACACACACACCTGGGGCTTCCAGGACTTATCACAGGACCGGTGCTCTGGAAGTCTACATTTTCCATTGGTGTTCAAGGAGAAGAATCAGGGCCATGTGAACCAAAGTGGGAATATTCATCCTGAGTGGTTTTAAATGGTTTATGCTCTCTCAAGATAATACAGGGACAGAAAGAAGGGAAAAGCATATTTTGATAGGATGTGGAAATAAATAGAGAAAAAGGAAGGAAAGCACAGCATTGAATGGAGAGAGAAAGAAAAGGGAGAGACCAGAAAAACAAAATAAGGGAAAAGAGTAAGGCAAGAGGATATGAATGGTAAGAGTGAGCTTATCTGTCTCTTTAGAAGTAATTTAGAGCCGACTTCCAATTAAATCTCTTTGACCACAATATAACTTGAGTTTTTCTCTTGGTTGGGTCTGTTGGGACCCCTCCCTATCATATTTAAATAGTCATACAAGAAGAACTTGAACCTTCTCTTTAAACATTTTTAGAGAGAAAAAAAGAAGGGATGGTGTTATAAACTTGTTATAAATATTTGTCCTATTAAACAGTAGGTTTTACAACTAAAAAACTTCTATGAAGGTTTGCAAAAATAGAAATTTTCCACATACAGAGGCTACTTAAAACAGACTTCAGATGAAATACACACGGATTAAAAGTTGATGGTCAACTAAGCTTGAGGTATTATGATGATGACAAAGAGTTCATTTAAGGGGAAGACAGGCTAAAGTTTTACACTAAAAAAATGCCACAGTAGCAGCAGAGTGATTATTCAATAGAGTCCAACTTAAAGAAAATAAGCAAGTATCAGTATAAAGAAATTGTTTCTCTGATTTTCCTTATTTTTCCTTTAAGTAATATCCAAAGAAACCACCCAGTTTAGAAAGAGGATAGAAAATCTCTTTGCTTTGAATCAGAAAAAAATGTGGAACATAGCTATTTCTCAAAGCTTTGCTAAGGATCTCATACTTAACTAACTGAAACCTTGACCCTATTATAATGTCTTTCTTTGAAATATGTAAGTTATCTTTAAATAATCATCTACAAGTCTCAAAGAAGCCTATGATGAGTGAGAAAATAGAATAAATTTCTTCTCTTTCTGTCTAGAGCTTAAGTGTTAGTGTTGTATCTTAAAAGGTACTGGCAGTCATCTCCAGAAGAATGATTGGGAAAAGCTTAGAGAAAGGAATATTTTTATATACATGTGCAGGATTAGGGGAAATCTACAAGAGAAGGTAAAGCACCCTGGCACCAACAACAGTAAGAAGGCCTCACCACTCCTAGGCTTGAAGGGACAGAGGAGGAAGAACTTATCCCAGCCTGGGAGACCTGTAACTGAGGTGGATCCACAGGACCTGTGGATTTCAGCACAGGAAAGGAAAGATCGCAGAATATAAACAGGCTGACCACTCTTTCCTGCCAGGGGCTCCCACTGGGCCAAACCCAGCTAGAAGCAAAAAAGACAAGTACATAGAAGTCAGCCTCCTGGGTGTAGAGCAGGATGGAGAGTAGACTTGGAGAGAAGAACAGAGAACATCCAGTCCCCTGACATTGGGTTTAGGGTTCCCCTATCAATCAGGCAAAACATGGGTTTATCCTAAATGTCTGCTCAGGCATATCTATACAGCACTTTGATTGATGTAGCAAGATAAACAAGTCAAAACAATAGTCCAATATAGACTTTGGTGCCATAACTAAATTTTCCAGGTAATTGCCTAATCTCTACTTCTTCTCTCCTAAACAGATATAGTATACAAAGCATGTAGAACTATGCCTAGATAGTGCAAGTGACTCATTGTGCTTACCTTCAACTATTTAATAATAAATTCCAGGAGATACAAATGAACTAAACCTTTAAGAGGCTACACATCCAAAGGATTCCTAGGGCATCAACTGAGCTTTCAGAATTGAACAAAATAGACTCACTAGCTATTCTTCTTATGTGCTTTATGAGATTGATGAGGGTATTATTCATCAAATGTCTACTGTGAGTGTAATGTTAAGCCCATGACATTTCTTGACTTATTTTTCCTCCTAATATTTTAGAGGTGAAAATATTAGGAGTTGAGGAATATTTGATTAGTCAAGCCATCCTTAAAGAAACAGACCAATATTTTTAACCCATACTTTTCTGACTATAAAAGCATAAATAACATTGAGAATTTCAAGTTTGAACATTTATTTTTTTAATTTTATTTTTACTTTATTCTACTTTACAATACTGTATTTGTTTTGCCATACATTGACATGAATCCACCAAGGGTGTATACAAACTTCCAATCCTGAATCCCCCTCCCACCTCCCACCCCATATCATCTCTCTGGATCATCCCCATGCACCAGCCCCAAGCATCCTGTATCCTGTATCAAACACAGGCTGGCCCTTCATTTCTTACATGATAGTATACATGTTTCAATGCCATTCTCCCAAATCATCCCAACCTTTCCCTCTCCCTCAGACTCCAAAAGTCCATTCTATACATCTGTGTCTCTTTTGCTGTCTCACATACAGGGTCATCATTACCATCTTTCTAAATTCCGCATATATGTGTCAGTATACTATATTGGTGTTTTTCTTTCTGGCTTACTTCACTCTGTATAATTGGCTCGAGTTTCATCCATCTCATTAGAACTGATTCAAATGTATTCTTTTTAATGGCTGAGTAATACTCCATTGTGTATATGTACCACAGCTTTCTTATCCATTCATCTGCTGATGCACATCTAGGTTGTTTCCATGTCCTGGCTATTATAAACAGTGCTGCGATGAACATTGGGGTACATGTGTCTCTTTCTATTCTGGTTTCCTTGGTGTGTATGCCCAGCAGTGGGATTGCTGGGTCATAAGGCAGCTCTATTTGCAATTTTTTAAGGTATCTCCACACTGTTCTCCATAGTGGCTGTACTAGTTTTCATTCCCACCAACAGTGTAAGAGGGTTCCCTTTTCTCCACATCCTCTCCAGCATTTATTGCTTGTAGACTTTTGGATCACAGCCATTCTGACTGGTGTGAAATTGTACCTCATTGTGGTCTTGATTTGCATTTCTCTGATAATGAGTGATGTTCAGCATCTTTTCATGTGCTTGTTAGCCATCCGTATGTCTTCTTTGGAGAAATGTCTATTTAGTTCTTTGGCTCATTTTTTGACTGGGTCGTTTATTTTTCTGGACTTGAGCTGCATAAGTTGCTTGTATATTTTTGAGATTAGTTGCTTGTCAGTTGCTTCATTTGCTATTGTTTTCTCCCATTCAGAAGGCTGTCTTTTCACCTTACTTGTAGTTTCCTTTGTTGTGCAGAAGCTTTTAATTTTAATTAGAGTCAGGAACAAGACACGGGTGCCCACTTTCACTGCTACTATTCAACATAGTTCTGGAAGTTTTGGCCACAGCAATCAGAGCAGGTAAAGAAATAAAAGGAATCCAGATTGGAAAAGAAGAAATAAAACTCTCACTGTTTGCAGATGACATGATCCTCTACATAGAAAATCCTAAAGACTCCACCAGAAAATTACTAGAGCTAATCAATGAATATAGTAAAGTTGCAGGATATAAAATCAACACTCAGAAATCCCTTGCATTCCTATACATAAATAATGAGAAAGTAGAAAAAGAAATTAAGGAAACAATTCCATTCACCATTGCAACAAAAAGAATAAAATACTTAGGAATATACCTACCTAAAGAAACTAAAGACCTATATATCGAAAACTATAAAACACTGATGAAAGAAATCAAAGAGGACACTAATAGATGGAGAAATATATCATGTTCATGGATCAGAAGAATCAATATAGTGAAAATGAGTATACTACCCAAAGCAATCTACAGATTCAATGCAATCCCTATCAAGCTACCAGCGGTATTTTTCACAGAACTAGAACAAATAATTTCAAGATTTGTATGGAAATACAAAAAACCTCGAATAGCCAAAGCAATCTTGAAAAAGAAGAATGGAACTGGAGGAAACAACTTGCCTGACTTCAGGCTCTACTACAAAGCCACAGTCATTAAGACAGTATGGTACTGGCACAAAGACAGAAATATAGATCAATGGAACAAAATAGAAAGCCCAGAGATAAATCCACACACCTATGGACACCTTATCTTCGACAAAGGAGGCAAGAATATACAATGAATTAAAGACAATCTCTTTAACAAGTGGTGCTGGGAAAACTGGTCAACCACTTGTAAAAGAATGAAACTAGATCACTTTCTAACACCACACACAAAAATAAACTCAAAATGGATTAAAGATCTAAACATAAGACCAGAAACTATAAAACTCCTAGAGGAGAACATAGGCAAAACACTCTCCGACATAAATCAAAGCAGGATCCTCTATGATCCACCTCCCAGAATACTGGAAATAAAAGCAAAAATAAACAAATGGGATCTAATTAAAAATGAACATTTATTTTTTAAAAATACCTTACAATATTGGAAAGTAATTCCATTATCCTAATAAAGTTATACAATCATATTCTTATGTGATACTTAACTTTAGAGACTATCTTTTAATTGGGTGTATACCAAATACTGACTTCATATGTATGTGCCACTTAATCAAAGCAGCCCCTAGATCACTGCTTCTAGGAAGTCCTCAGATATTTAAAGAACTGAATGAGCTACTGACTCCAAGAAAGCATTAGCAGCAATGGGGATATAACCAGCAGCAGGCAGAGCAGATCAATGTAGGGAGACCTTGGGCAGCTCTACGCCCACTGCATTGGATTCTCCATGTTTACTCTCAGCCCTGCTGTGCATCTTTAGTCTCAGGAGCCTTAGAATAGCTTTCTCAACCAGGAATCTTTTTACAAGAAGTAAACCTCAAAAAAATGGAAATTTCTATATACTTATAAACTTCCAGGATTTGGGAGTACAGGGAATTTTACTCTCCTGTGAATCTATCACAAGTCACCATCGAACTGAGAGCTTCATGATGCTTTTAAGACTGCTGTCACTGAGCTCTCTTCTTCCTGAATGCTCTCTCATCAACTGTATTTTCCCCTTCTTTTATTTCATTCTTGTCCCACTTTCTCTTTGGGTAAGAACACCTTTAGTGTTCTACATGTAAGCTGGAAAAAATCTGGTAAGAAGACTAGTTGTTGACAGTTTCAACAGTAGAATCAACACACCAACATAAAAGGTAGGGCTTTCAATATGTCAGTCCTCAAAGAACTGAAAAGAACTTCCTATAAGAACAAAAGGAATTTTCTGTCTCTTCTTGCTTGTGAAAGCAGCGAGGGGCCATGCGCTTATTCACTGTTTGTGGAGCAACAAGAGCACATGCGCGGAACTCACGGAGAAAACGCACACATGGCTCATCCATTCAGATATTTCATTTGCTTAAAAGGCAAGATTAACACAGTTGTAAACACGCAATAATCCAAAACAGAATATGCCTAAAGAAGTGGTACAAACATATCAATTTATAGGTGTATACAATTTGGATGTTACTAAAAGCAGAGAATGGGCTTCCCAGGTGGCGCTAGTGGTAAAGAACCCACCTGCCAATGCAGGAGACATAAGAGACACAGGTTTGATCCCTGTGTCAGGAAGATCCCCTGGAGGAGGGCATGGCAACCCACTCCAGTATTCTTGCCTGGAGAATCCTATGGACAGAAGAGCCTGGCAGGCTACGGTCCCTAGGATCGCAAAGAGTCGACCCAACTGAAGCAACTTAGCACACACACAAAAGTAGAGAATAGTGGCTAAAGCCTCAAGATCTGGGCTCCTGAGTATGGGATGCTTACATCAAACTTGGATGAGCAATCGAATTGCCAGAGAGACATTTATAGAAAATACAGGCTTCTGGGTCCCACCCCTGCAAACTATGATTCAGTTACTCTGGAATGCAGGGGAGAAAATATCTACTCTTTTTAACAAAACTCCAGAGACTTCTGATTTAAAAAAAAAAAAATTGAAATCACTGTTCTGTCCTAGGACTTTAGTCTATAAAGTGGGAAGGAAAGGTCTGGGTAAAAAAAAAACAAAGATAATTTAACAAGGATATGGGAACAATATATTACAACTTATACTGTATTTTTTTAAGTTTAAAAATTTGGAATAAGATTGAATTTTACTAATATTTCATATACTAATTGACACTGGAATCCTCACTTAGTGTATATATCAAATTGTAATAACTAAAATATCCTGAGAGAAGGATTGAGGTTTCAAACTCAGGGCTGTTGGTAGTAGCTATTCACTCTTGTGTTCCCTTTCAGCTAATTATACTATTGAATATTAGCTAAAGTACACTTTACAAAATGTGTGTATAACTCCATGGACTATAGCCCTCCAGGCTCCTCTGTCTATGGAATTTTCCAGGCAAGAATACTGGAGCTGGTTACTATTTCCTACTCCAAGGGATCTTCCTGATCCAGGGATTGAACCCACGTCTCCTGCATTGGCAGGCGGATTCTTTACCACTGAGCCACCTGTGTCTTAAAAAAAATTCCCACAAACAGAGTGAAGTTGGCAAATAATATTTAAAATGCAGAAAGCAAGAAGAAAATAGCAGAGTGGACATGACTCTTCTTCTCTGCTATTTTCTTCTTGCTTTCTGCATTTTCATTTTAAATATTATCAGCCAGCTTCATTCTCTTTGCGGGAATTTTTTTAAACACAGGTGGTGCAGTGGTAAAGAATCAGCCATTTTACAAGGGAAAGCAAAAATAATCCAGGCATATTTCAAAAGAAATAGATCAAGTGTTTCAGTTATCCAAAAGACAATTTAAAACATGAATTTACAGAACCATTATTGAAACACTCCAAAAAAACATTTCCCTATCTACCTTCATTATATATAGTGCTGTGCTGGGCTTATTTACTCAGTCATGTCCAACTCTTTGTGACCCCATAGACTGTAACCCTCCAGGCACCTCTGTCCATGAGGATTTTCCAGGCAAGAATATTGGAGTTGGTTGCTATGTCCTCCTTCACAGGATCTTCCCAGCCCAGGGACTGAACCCAGGTCTCCTGCATTGCAGGCAGATTCTTTACCATCTGAGCCACCAGGAAAGCCCAAGAATACTGGAATGGGTACCCTATCCCTTCTTCAAGGAATCTTCCTGACCCAGGAATCTAACCGGGGTCTCCTGCATTGCACGCTCATTACAAGCTGAGCTACAAGGGAAGCCCATTATGTATGGTGTT